>NC_052475.1:463076-593527 GCF_009730915.1 Dioscorea cayenensis subsp. rotundata
CATTATAATGAAATTACCTATTGCCAGTCATCTTGTTGTGACGTATATATTTCCAAACATGCAAATATTAATGTTTGTGAGGGGGAACTAATAAATAAGTATTTTTGGTGATATATACAAATATGTAATTAATTATATATAAGGTATCTGTGAAAATTTTTTTTATAATTGTTGACCAAACTTTCATCTAAAAACTACTAATTGAAATAAATATTTCAAGGTTAAGTCATAGTTGCTTAGTTAATAACAAATGCTTCTGAATATCATTAAGCTGTAATATTAATAAATAGTGATATATTAGTCTAATGAATTATTTTATTTACTAATTAGATAGCCCAGGTTATGTTGTATACACAATGTTGCATACATAGATGGGTCCACACCCCACCAAATCCAATTTCATTTGAAGGCTCAACTCAAAGGACCCCAGCATAAAGTTAGCCAGCTTGATGCCACAAGAGGGTTGTTTAAATTGATAATTATCTGCAGCAGGTATGTAAATCAATTAAGTCGACCGCTTGGAATCGACGCAACTCAAATCCTTGCAATGTCTGTGTGTATTTGAAGTTCCCCATCGATTAATAGGCAATAACCTAATCTGCGTCTTCGTTGCGGACCTGCGGTTCCCAGGGATACTCGACGTCACTGGTACTGTTTCCTTTCCCCTCTATCACGAATCCCACTGATGCTCGTCGTTTCATATCTTCGCCGATCGGGGTTTGGCTTTTGCTTGCGTTTTTTTCTGTTTGTACTCTTAATAACTGTATCAATGTTCTCAACTTTTCATAGTTAATGTTCGGTTTTCCTCTTCTCTTGCCCGAGAGATCTTATAATAGAGGGGGGTCGTTTATTGTGCTATAGTCGGTTATTTAATTTTTGGTGTTGTTTTTATTTTGGATGACCCAAGTGTCTTTGATGGCGCTTAGGGGGTTGCATCTCGCCGATATTTTGAAATCAGCCCATAAATAAATTGGATTTTGCTTTCTTTTTCTATTCCGATTCGTTTTAGTGCTCATCTTCAAACTTTCTCCTGTCCTTCCTATGTGGTTTTTGTCCGATTGCTGTGTTTCCAGAGTAATAACTCTTATCCAGGTCAAAGGTTGAGGCAAGTGGAGCTTGGCATATCACCCAGGATCCATGGTGTGTATTCCCCCCTTTCTCATTTTTATTCACCTTTGCGTTTCATATCTGATGATAGTCTTTCTGCCGACTAGGCCTTCTGGTCTCATATGTACCATTAGGTTTAAAGATAAGTTAAAATTGACATTGTCCTACACCGCTTTCATGTCCTATCAAGAATTCTATTGTTAAGCTTTAGATTTAAGGCATAGTGACTGATACTTATTATTTATTTATATCATTCTCCTTGTTCTTGTTATCATCAGGATGATTCAGAGCTGGAAGCTATAAGACAAAGAAGAATGCAAGAGTTGATGGCCCAACATGGCATGGTAAGTTTCATTGTATCATTGTTTTTTTCTTTGGTTAATTTATACACCATCTATTCTTCTTCCAGACTAATCAGCAAAATTCAGGCTCGCAGAAAGCACAAGAAGATGCAAAAATGTAGGATTTTACTCTTAACAAATGCACATCTGATTTTGTTCATCTAAGTTATAATAATATGCTAATTTCTTTCTATTGTGAGGGACATGATAACCCATTTTGAACTGACCAGATGATGGATCATTGTAGGGAAGCGGAAGAACGGAGACAGCTGATGCTAAGTCAGATTTTATCTGCTCAAGCGAGAGAGAGACGTAAGAACATAAACTTTGACCTTTTATGTAATGGAGAACCTGTTCCTAACAATCCTTGTAGAATCTTTTATTTTGTTTTTAAAAAAAAATGCTGATTGATCTATGGGATCTTTAAT
This sequence comes from Dioscorea cayenensis subsp. rotundata, assembly GCF_009730915.1. NCBI lineage: Eukaryota > Viridiplantae > Streptophyta > Magnoliopsida > Dioscoreales > Dioscoreaceae > Dioscorea > Dioscorea cayenensis. Next base: position 464,953 of record NC_052475.1, read on the forward strand.
TCTTGATTTGTGCCAACTGTGTGTCTACTTAATTTGCTCCACCATGGACTTCTGAAGTCAGTTTCAAGGTTTGAAGGTTTGTAACCAAGAAGAAAGGGCAAACTCTGCAAATGTCCCAGCTGTTTTCAAGTGATATTAAGTCTGTTTCCCTGAGATAATTGTTACTTGTTGATTGTGTTGATAAGTGTGGCCAGTTCCACAAGGTCATTAGGGCTATCTATTTAACAAATATATAAGTTGGTTGTCCAAAAGGATTTGTCTGTTCATGTATATTACTTGAATGTACATTTTCAGCCTTTTGTTTTAGAGATAATGAACATGTCCTATGATTATGACCATGTGGCTTTTCATCTTTCAATTTGATAATCTAGGCAATGAATGGTGATAACTATTTAGAATTACGTAAAAGGTTATTTGAAGCGTTCAACATAGATGAAAACCTGTCATACTTGAGTTTGTTTGATAGAGAATGCAGAGACGTACGTCGCCCAGATATATGTTAGAAGGTGAAGCCTAACAAGTTCTTCTCACTTGAGTTGGATTAGCTTAATCTATTTGGCTTACATAGTCTCTCACTCCAGACATTTCGAATCTTTATCCTTCTACTTCATTCTCCACCTTTGAACATTTAGTAATTGTCGTTTTTGTGATACAGTGATTCAATTTGAAAGGTTTGGGAGAAGAGGAACCTCCTATACAATGATAAGAAGCCTAACTTTAGAGTGTGATGACCAATTTACTCATAAATTGGAGGCTGCTCATGTTAATTTGAAAATTCTACTAGTCACAAAAGCTGCTTATGTTCTGCTGAGCTATATTTTTATATGATTGTCACAGTTATTTTTCTTGTGATTATGACAGTTGCTCGGATCGCTTTGGTGAAAGCTGATAAAGCAAAAGGAGTAGAAGATGTTGTCCTTAGGGCTGCTCAAATGGGGCAGATAACTGAAAAGGTGAAATGCTTCTGAACATTTTCAGTAGAAATTCCTAGCTGCCTAATGTAGTCTTTTTGAAATCTATAAGATGTCATTTATAGGTATCTGAAGAGAAGCTTATATCACTCCTCAAGCAGATCAATGACCAAACTAGCAAACCGACCAAAGTCACAGTAAGTGTTTTTTTTAACATGCATGTGCTAAAGTTTTGGATCAAGAAATGAAATAGAGATATTTCTTGGATTTTCAGATTCAAAGACGTCGAAATGTTCTTGAGGATGATGACTAGGAAGCCATGGTTTAAGATCTTGATGTGTGATTATCAGGATAGTGGTTCCTGCGTGTACTGTTTCTTCAACTTTGGCACTATTGTTGGTCTATGTGGCATTACTTGCTTTTGTAAGTACAGAATGCTGGATTAAACTTTGTTGTGGTTTTGGGATTGAACTTTAGTGTGGGAGTTTTCTTATTAAACTATTATCATTAGTGACGAGCTATGACTATCTAAAATCACATCCAATTGTATACGAAGAAATCCATTCAAAATGAACTGCCCTCAATGAGCTGATTGATGGCCTATGGTTACTTTTGGTTTGAGATTTTGATGTAGGTCCTCGATTGCGCTTCGCATGTCCTTAAATTAGGGCTTATTTGTTTTTGAAAATTTGAAATCAATGCTAAATTGTACTTTTTTTATACTAAACAAAACATTTATTATGCCTTTACTTCAAGTAAATTTTATTTTTTGATATAAAAGTTTTTAATTTCATCACGAATTAGTTTATATCAAAAGCATTATTTTTCAATGCCATCATTTTTATTAATATAAACATGTAAGATATTTTGTTACGAGTTAACTTTTCCTAAAAATGTTTTTATTTTTAATATAATTAATTAATTAATTAATTTTTATAGAATGTTTTACTGTGTTTTATTTTATAATAAAAGATACAAGGTAATAATTAATTATATAAAACTGAATATGTTGGATAAATGTGGATTTATTTTAAATCCCGGTAGCAAGGATGTTGGGTTATCCTTAAGCCCAAGATCGGAACCAGGGGGGCTAGCAGGGATTGAAGTCCCCTCGAGCCCGAGGAAATACTTTTTAAAATTATATAAGATTTTATGGTTTTGATTTTTCTATACTTAATTTTATGTAAAATACTAATATTTGGACATATGAAAATGTGAAATGTGGGATGTGCTTGAGTGGTTAGTGGGTTTATTTATAAGGTTTTTGGATTTCTTGATCCACCCAAGTTCAAATCCCATTTGGTGCATTTTTTTCGCATTTGAATTGATCATTAGGCCTAACATATATACATATATATTATAATATACCATATATGTTAGAGTGAAACAACAAAATTTTTTTTATAAACAATAGTTTCGTTGTTTGTAGTGAGAAGGATCAATTTTACCATATTTTAAAAAAATACAAATTTGAGATATATTCAGTATTAGTTGAATTATTGAAAATCTCATATATTTGCTATCGGTAATAACAAAATTTTAAATTATACTTTATATTTTTTTAATATGTGTATTCAAATTTTGGTTATATTAGCACATTATTCTTCATTTAAAATAATTATTTTGTTAGATTATTTTTTTACTTTTTATTTTTTTGTTTTGTCTTTTAGGCTTAAACGACCCCCAACATCAAGTCTTGGTTCCGATCACTGCTTAGCCCCACTTAAATTGTTGAGTTATCCACAAGCATCTTGGGGTAAATTTTTAAGGAAATCACTGTGTTTTGGCCAATTTCCACTTTGATCACTATTTTTCAATTTGTATCAAAAGTGGTCATTAGAAATCGGTTTCATTTCACCTAGCGGTTATTTTTGGTTTTCCGGCCAAATTTATTTGATGTGGCAGATGGAGATGCCACATCACATTAAATTAATCATTTTTTAACATCCAAATGGACTGGACACGTCAACTCCTTTCCACGTCATATTAATTAATTTACTCAGCATACACACTCAGCTACATAGTCATCATCTTCATCTTTCCCCTCTTTCAACTTCCCGATTTTCAGCTAAGCTAGGGGAAGAGAATCAGTAGAGGTCTACTGTTTCTGTTATCAATTCAGGGCTTTTTCACAAGCCGACAGAGAAGCAAAGCGAAGGATTGGAAAAGAACTTAGACCTTTGCACCTAGGGCATCGTAGATGGAGTTGGAAGATAGGGCATGGTTAGAGGAAGTTCACATGGAATGCTTGTATAAGTGATTTTTTAGTCTTTTTTATGACTCTATGACCCATCCAATCTTCATAGGAAGATGGAAGAGAATGGCCAGTGAATGTTCATTGAGATGATGTTCTAAAAGCAATCATAATTTTATTTTATTTTATTTATTTATTTATTTATTTATTTATTTATTATCATTATTATTATTTTTGCACGAGATTGAGCTATGAGAATAGTGTGTAATTATACATGTTGTGCAAGAAAAATCCATGGATGAGTTGTTGCAGATTCAAAGTCTCAAAATGAATTTAAATAAAAGTCCTGAATACCACTGTTGTTGCTATTCTGAAGATGAAAAAAGAAAATACCATAACTCAACCATCATAATGGGAAAGATCACATTAATTCGAATCCATTAATACCATAACAAAATTGGATGCATACAAGTAGTTTCTTCGGTTTAGAATGCTAGTTTGACAAAGTTAACAAATAGGTAACTTGGACAATTTTTAGTCAATTGAGATAGGTAACAAAGAGAAGAGGACACTGTTTTTTCAAAACCTAAGTTAAAGCTATCAGGTCCCTATTATAGTGGTCCATACACAATTTTAAAACAAAAACATGCAACATAATGTATCATCACACACTTTAATAAAGTCATCTTTATGGTTTCCCAGATGCATTGCTGTCACGCCCCGACCATAGTCGGGCACGTGGTAATCGCCATAACAATAAAGGAGTGAACACTACAGCGTCCTACCTCCTAGTCACCGTAAGGCTCAAAACAAACCTGTTAACACAACTTACAAAAGAAAGAGACAATATCCACAACAAAACCAACCAGGGTTCCAAATACAACCGGAGAAATACAAAATACAGGAACAATACATAAAATATAAAGTCTAGTGGATCCATAGAATAGAGGAAGAGAGTGGAAGCTCCGACCAAGCTCCTACCAAGCTCAAAAGGATTAGAGGAAGAGAGTGGAAGCTTTAATTCTCCGAAAAAGCTCACCGGAGAAATTTTTTTTTCCAAAGCTTGGGTGCTCGGTCGAATAGAAGAAAAGAAAGAAAGGAAAAGAAAGAAGAAGAAAGGAAGCATGAGAGAAAGAAGCCAGCTGGTGCTTCTTATCCTCTCACTTTTTTTTTAACAAGAGAAATGACCAAAATGCCCTTCTAATAGAAAATAAAAAAAGAAAAAGGGTCCAAAAGACTGAATTGCCCCTAGTTTTCAGCTGGTTTTCACACACAAACTAATGTGCATACATGCAAGGATGCCACTAGTGTTAAATGATCATTTTACCCAAAATGCATACACAAAAATCTATAGAGGTTCGAGGTCTAAAATCAGGACAAGGTACAACAACTACTCCCTGGTGGAAGCCAAATATTTCTTTTTTTCCTGCTTCATATGGTTTGTTTCTATCTTCTAAATTTCTCAGCACTCCTTCATTGTTGAGCACAAGTGGTCTTGATGGGAAATGCTTCCATACCTGACTCTTGGATAAGGGTTGATTTTTCGATCGCATTGTGGTTTGGTAAGTGTTTTGATTATGATCTACCTGTGGTTTTATCAGAAAAAATATGGTTCTCATCAGAAAAGTTAAGTGTGTCATCAGGAAAATATTAAGCATCAATCAAGTATTCCAACAAATATACCTGTGCTACTTGTGCAGCTGATTGACTCCCAGTTGATGTAGGACTCTACTGATCTTGTGCTGAGCTGTGGATGACCTAAGGAGGTGGTCTTGCAGGTATATGCTTCCCTGCTTGGATTTTTGAGAGAAGCTGGGTTTTCCCTACCATTGTGACAAGTTTTTCCATCTTTAATCTTCAATCTCCAGTTGTTGTTGAGGGGTGGTTTCATGGGTATTCTAATTCTGATCTACCTTTCATCAGGAAAAATAAATGTTTCAAAAAAAAAAATGGTATGCATCAATGAAGTATTCCAACATCAAAACTTGCCAGCTCAACTTTTTTGACCAGATTCTTATGGGTGACCTCCCGGTGAAAGGAAATCAGTGTAGGGTGACTAAAAAGAAACAAATTGAAATTCAGTGAGCAAAGTGAAAAATGGTCATAGTACAGTGACCTCCTAAAATTTTTACCCCTTTTGTGTATCCTTTCTGCTCATCAAGTGGATCTTTCCTCCTCATCAAAGGTTTCCTGCCCCTATTTATGTTTGCTAGTTCTGGGGGTATCGTTGGACCTTGTGGACTCTTAGGCCAGTAATTGGAGTCTTGGGTTGGGTTCAGTATATGGTTTAGGTTGACAGGAAAGTTCTAACAGTATAGCAGTCATCTATATAATCATTAGGGTTTTTTTGTTGTAATAAAGTGATGATATTGTGTGGGAACATGGTATACCTATCAATTGCCACTTCCTACAGCTGCAAAACATATCTTTAGTGTCAACAATAACCTGCATATCAAAACAAACAACCTTGTACTTGTCACCACCTGACTAGGTTGTCTTGCAGGACTAGATAAGCAGTTTGGCTTTCTCTAATTTGTTAACAATCTTAGGATAGTGGCGTGTGGTGCATTTTTTTTCATTGAGACTTTTTTTTATCCTAATCATGAGTTGTGTCCTAATCTATCTCATTAACAGTAACTATGAATTTAGTCCTAGCTTCCAAGATCTGGCTGTCAAAGAATTCATATAAAATATTATGCGACATGTCACATTTAAATTTGGATTTGAAATGTGACCCTCTCCACTGTATAGGGGTAATATTTTTCATCAAAGTGTATGAATTCTCTAACTTATCCTTAAGTCCTTCCATTGCCAAATTAAATGCAAGGATATAACTACTCCTAGTGCAAGCCCATAACTGATCCTTTAAGCCTTTGCCTCTAAATCTTCTTCTAAAATTTGTATGTATATGTCTTAAGCAAAACCTATGTTCAATGTAAGAAATTACTTCCTCAATTGCATTTAGAATGCCCTATGGGTAATTTATGTTTTGTTAAAAAGATCCAATAACCAGTAAACAAACACAAGAGAAAGTAAAAACACCAAAGAAAAATAAGATATTAAGGAAAAATGTAAGGATAGTTATAAAATGACACATAATGGCATTGAAATTAAACACTTACCTTCTGCCTGTCTCTCATAAATGCCCAGTGATGTGAGTTGCATATCTCCAGGTTTTCAGCCAAAAGTTCTATAAAGCAGACCCAATTGTGGTAGCTCTCCTTGTCTACTACTGCCCATGCTACTAGATAGATGCAGTCATTCGCATCAATGCTAACAGCTGTAAGGAGCTGACCTCCATAATGCCCCTTTAAGAAACAACCATCCACTAATATTACCTATCTACAACTTGTCATGAATCCTGCTTTGAGTGGGGATAAGCACACATACATTACTGAGAACACACCCTCATTGCATTTAAATTTTATTGTCAATTGTAGGTGTGTCCTGAGCAATTCCAACCTGTAGTCATATAGCCTACTCATCTGGATACTTCAACCTCTTGATTTGTTCTGAGAGCCTATATTATGCCTCAAGCTTCCAAGATAGGTCTGCTCTAAACTGTTCTAGATAATGCTCTACTATCCATTAAACACTGACATGCCTTATGTTATGGTCCCTTGTGCATTCATGTTTTAGATATCCAGCTTTGATTTGAATAGTGTTATTGTCCTTCAGCATTGGAGAAGTCCACAGGTAAAATGGACAGCCCTTTCTACAATATGCCTTACATCTAACCTTACTATTAGGTCTAAAATTCATCACAACCCTATTTTTTACTCCATAATTTTTCATTGCTTGCTTGAATTGTGAAAAACTCCTAAACTTCATCCCTATGTGAAAATGAGGATCCTTCATATCTACCTCTCTGAATTCAAGATATCTAGCCTTGGGTGGATTTATCTCATCCTCATCAGTTGTGGAACATGACTATAGATCATCATATGCAACATAGTTAGTGAGGACCTCCTATTCATCAACATCTTCTCTACCAGTTTCCTCCTGGACATCTTCCTTAGGCCCATCAGCATAATCTTCATTAATAGCAACCCCACCATCATCTTCTTCACTATTCAAACTGTAGTCAGAGTCATGAATATCACTCCTATTGGCTTCCTCATCTTCAGGATCTTGATCTACATTGTTATGCACATCTTCATTGCCTACATTTTCTTCAGAATCTTCATTTAAATGATCAACTTGTTTTGATTCATGTTCCTGCACATCTACAATACCTTCTTCTTCTTCTTATTCTTCTTCTTCTAATGGATCAACTTCTTCTAATTCATGTTCTTGCACATCTTCACTCAATTCTTCTTCTTCAGTATCATCTAAATGACCAAATTATTGTACTTTGACCTCTTGCACATGTTCATTGCCTTCCTCTTCTTCAGTATCTTCATGTAAATAACTAGATTGTCGTAATTTGACCTCCTGCACATTTTCATTGGCTTTCTGTAAATAACCAAATTGTTTTAAATGGAGATTCTACACACCTTCATTGGCTTCCTCTTCATCAGATACTTCATCAGATTGTTCATCATCCTCTTCATCAACCTCTTCATCTCTAAAATCTTCCATAACCTCATCTACACTTGTAATATGTCCTGATTTCTTCTCACCACTATGACCATCTATCCTAGTTATCTTCACATAAATACTTATATGCCTACTGACCCACATTTGATGACATTCTAATGACATCTGAATCATTTTTTATTGCTCTCACACCACTCCTACTTGCACAGAACCAAAAATTGCATCCCTCTGTATAAATGCTCAAACTCAATGGCCATATGTTCAAGCTCCAATCTGGATAAGAAATCAACATCACATAAGTCTACAACACCTGCTATCCTATATTCACTCCTTTTTGAATGTCACCCATCCCATAGAACATGTGTATTGAGAAATATTCAACAATTACTACTGGACAACATCAATGCAAAGGGTGTTAAAAATAATTCATCATATAATAATAACCCTAAAAAATTATTTTGCCTCATCAATCCAAAGGGCTACACAACTATCAACTATCAATAAAATACAACATTACTGATAATTTCCAATTCACAACCCATTCAGAATTAGGTCATTTGTAAAGTAGTGTTTCATCAAAGAGACAAAAACCCCTTAAAAATCTTCTATGTCATACTTCTTTAAAATGTTCACAAGTGTAATAAAAACAACTTTGGATGTACTCATTCCCACAAAAACCAAGCTTTAACATGTTGTGCGACAATCTTCTTAAAAAAATTTGAACACATTTCACAGATTTAATAAAAATAACACATTTCAACTGGCGCTTCATCCTGCGCAAATCAATGTATGAAACAAGAAGGTAATATGACTTACATTATATTGGAGCTTTATCTTGCACACCTCTTACTCGCCAACCGCTCGCCATGGTGTATAAAGATAGGCTGCCACCGTCTTGCCCTAACTCCAATCATAGGCAAATGCAAAAGTTAAACTCCCTCCCTCTTCCTTTCCCTTGCTTCCTAGCAATTCTCCAGCGATCACAAAGGGTTTTCACTTCTCAGATAATCGGCTATAATTTGGGGATTGTAGGGTCAAACATAAGGCCCTCTCACCAAAGAAGGGAAAGAGGGGAACGATGAAGATAATGACTAGGGATGGCAAAACCCGATCCGCCCCAAAGTTCCAGCTCCGATTTGCCCCGATTTTGAGCGGGGCGGGACGGGTTTGGTATTTTCTTGCCCCGCCCGCCCGATCCGATAATAATTTAATTTATTATAAATATTATATAATGTATAGGGTAAATGAATTTTTTTAAAAATTTTCAATAAATTTCTTATGAGTTGTCTTTAAAAATATATGTTTTATAAAATAAATCTATTTTATAAATGTTTTTAAGAATTTTTAAATACTTATTTATAACTATAAGCAAGGCGGGAGATTAACGAAAAACAAAAAACGGGACAAGAATAGTGCCCCGCCCCGGCCCCGCCCCCGCCGGTGCCCCGCTTATTACCATGCGGGGCGGGGATGGTAGAGGCATGCCCCGCCCCCGCCCCGCCCCATTGCCATCCCTAATAATGACTGTGCAATTGAGTGTGTATGCTGAGTAGATTAGTTAATATGATGTGGAATGAAGCTAACGTGTCCAGTCCAGTTGGGTGTTAAGAAATGATTAATTTAATGTAATGTGGCATATCTGGTAGCCACATTAGAAAAAATTTGGCCAGAAAACCAAGAGTGGCCGCTTGGTGAAATGAAATCGATTTCTGATAACCGCTTTGATACAAATTGAAAAATAGTGATCAAAGTGGAAATTGGCTCAAAACCCAGGGACCTCCTAAAAAAGTTACCCGCATCATGAATTAAATAATGTTCTCAAATCACTACCGCTAAAAAGTCTACTCTAGCAAAAGCTGGTATCTAGTTCTATGGTATCAAATTTAATTAGTACTATTTAGGACCAATCAGAAACTTTACTGTTCCTAAATTAAAGAAGGGAGTAGCTATTTTGTGGAACATTTAATGAAATTATTATTATTATTATTATTATTATTATTATTATTATTATTATAAAATACATAACCCACAAATTCATTAAAAATTGAAAATATGGGTACTACGTACAAAATAAAGCGAGTACAATAAAGAACAAAAGTACATAATAGAATCCACCTGTGGTGGATGCTTCAAAATAAATAAATAAATAAATAAATAAATAAATAAAGAGGTAGACATAGAAATAGGCCTCTAAGGGATGCCCTCCTAGGATACCGCATACTAGAGTAGGCCTATGTGCTAGCCAGTGATGACATGGGAATTGTTATCAGGGTTATCCTCATCTTTTATGGAAGGCCTTAAAAACTATACACTCTTCTTTACCTCAGCCGACAAGGCCTCCAGCTTCTGGCTTTTGACTTCATGAGTTACAAAAGGCAAATAAATAAATAAATAAATTTTGAACATATGATTCATTTTCAGAATCAAAGATGATATTGAGCATATATAAGAATTAAACATGTATTTATTTCCTCCAAGCCAAATTTGACAAATAATTGCTTTAACCAACAAGGGACCATGATCGTGTGTGTGTGTGTGAAGGGCTAAGTCCCCAATACCAGCCATCCAAGAGATCGGCCATCAAATAAAGAGTCTTGTTTGCCACCAGGATGCGAGTGAAGTGATTCCATATAGATACTACTATAGAACATTGGATAAATAGATGGTCCACAATTTCAATCGAACGTGGCAAAAGATACAAGTGGTCATTGGTAGCTATTGCAACACCTAATAGTGAGGTTATCTATGAAGACATAGAGAGACGAAGGCATGAAGACAGAGAAACAGAGGCTGGGTATTTCATATTAGGATTTCTAAGAAAAAGAAATACACATAAGGGGTTTTTATATAGCTAGGATTTTACAAGAAAAGTAAATAGACTAATATGCTAATATATCCTTATATACTAACATAATAATAATATATGCTAATATATCCTTATAAACTAACATAATAATAATATATACTAATATCCCCCCTCAAACTCACGATGCGACAACGATAAGCATCGAGAGTTTGTCAGATAAGAAACGGAAGCGCGAAGCCGAGTGTGCTTTTGTAAAAATATCAGCAATTTGGAGAGAAGAAGGAACAAACGGCAATGTGATGGTGCCAATTTGTAGATGATGACGAGTGATATGACAATCAATCTCGATATGCTTGGTGAGCTCATGAAAAACTGAATTATGTGCAATCTGAATAGCACTCTGATTATCACAATGTAGCGGAGTAGGGTGACAAAGAGAGATACCCATATCAGCAAGCAACCAGCGTAGCCAAACAATATAACAGGTAGTCGAGGCCATGGCACGATACTCGGCTTCTGTAGAAGATTGAGAGATGAAATCTTGTTTCTTGCTCTTCTATGAAATAAGTGAGTCACGGAGAAAAATACAAAATCCAGTAGTCGACTTGCGATCCGTAAGATCACCAGCCCAATCGACATCAGAGTAAGCACGCAGCTCTAACGATGACGTAAAAGGAAACATGAGGCTCTGAAATTGAGTGCCCCGAAGATACCTAAGAATACAAAGCACGGCAGCCCAATGAATTGTAGTAGGGGTAGTGACAAACTGACTAACCAGTTGAACAGCATGTGCAATGTCAGGGCGAGTCACAGTAAGATAAATCAAGCTGCCAACAACAGTACGATAAAGACTGGAATCTGCCAAAGGAGTACCATCCGACGGAGAGTATCTAGCATTAGTCTCAAGGGGAGTATCAACGGTCCGGCTATCAGTGAGTCGAGCATGCTCAAACAAATCAGCTATATACTTTGATTGAGATAAAAGATAGCCTTTCGAGGAATAGGCAACCTCAATTCCCAAAAAATAACGTAGCATACCCAGGTCTTTCATAGCAAAGCAACGTGCCAATTCAGACTTCAAAGAGTTAATTCCATTACAATCATCACCAGTAATAATCATGTCATCAACATATAAGGATAATAGAATACGACCTGCCATTGTACACTTGACAAATAACGCCGAATCATGGTGACTAGGAAGAAAGCCAAGCGAAGTGATCACAGTGGAAAACTTCTCAAACCAGGCACGTGGTGCTTGTTTGAGACCGTAAAGAGCTTTACAAAGCTTGCAAACTTCACCTGACTGATGTGCAACACCGGGATGAGGTATCATATAAACTTCTTCATGAAGATCACCATTCAAGAAAGCATTCTTGACATCCATATGAGATATTCTCCATCGGCAAATGGAAGCAACAGCAATCAGAGTACGAATAGTCGTCATTTTGGCAACAGGAGCAAAGGTTTCTTCATAGTCCATGCCATACTCTTGGGAGTAGCCTTTAGTAACAAGTCGGGCCTTGTACCTTTCAATGGATCCGTCGGATTTAGTTTTAATCTTATACACCCAATGAGAACCAATGACATGTTTTCCAGGTGGTAGCTGAACCAAATCCCATGTATGAGTCTAGTGTAGAGCAATAAGTTCCTCAGCCATAGCAGTCTGCCAAAGAGGATCATGAACTGCCTCTCTGTAGGACGAAGGCTCAGAAAGATGATGAACAGATGAAACAAAAAAAGCAAATGAGGCAGAATAGGATGAATACTCAAAGTCAGGTAGTTTAGTAGACTTATGGATACAAGTGGACTAACGTAGAGGAGGAGTATCCGCAATTTCATCCGGCAACTGGGTGGTCGTAGGAGTAGGGATATGAGAGATGGATGTCTCATGAACCAAAGTATCAGACAGAGCTTCAGTAGAGTCGGTATCAAAGGGATCAATACGAACAAGATCTGATTGTATCATATGATGTGAACTAGTAGGAACAGAAAAAAATGAGGGACAACACAACACAAACTCTCTTGTTCCTTGTTTGATTTACAAATGGGCTTGGAGTATAACACAAGGAATTAGTTGAGTACAGCACAAGTTGCTAAAAATTTTGTGCCATCAAACCACGGTACAACTTTTTAACTATGGTACAAAACAACCAAAAGATAGATTTACCCCTAATTAAAATTAAAAATTACAACACAACCACAATCCAATAAAAAAATTTTAGAAATTAAAACAATATATATAATTATGCCTTAATAATTTTACAAATTATAAAAAAAGTTAAGTGATGACAATTAAAAAAAAAGAAATTTAAAATATTTTGTCATCTGAATTTTTTCCCAAAATAGCAAAAGATTATACAGTTTTTAGTCCAATACTTATGTAAATCAAACAAAAAATAGTACAAAATTTTTTGTGGTGTCCACTAAATATACATGCATTTGTGATGTATACTTGTACTAGTGCACTTGTACTGTGTTGTCCACCTTGTGATGTACCTATGTGTAAATCAACCGGACCTTTAAGAATGATTGGCCTACTAAAATTTTTTCAAATATCCTTGCATATGCTAACTTCACATCAAAAGAATAGTAATTCTTCCCCTTACAAAGCAAAAGGTTAAGGAATTAACTCGCTTATACAACACTGGTTGAGTGGATGGTTTGTTTATCTTATCACAAAAAATAAAAATAAAAATAAAAATAAAACAAAATTACATATCAATTTTATTATTAGTGAAATTAATTGCATGTTTTAAAGAAATAAAATATTGAACGGTTAGTCTACCTAATGAAGTATAGTTTAGATTTGTGTGTGTGTGTGGATGACACAGGTTAGTTTCGCCATTTTCCCTATATTTTTGCCATGTATGTTTTTAATTTACTCCCTGGATCGAGTGCACTGAAAGGATCAGACCAGACCCAAATCCGCACCTCAGCCAGATATGTTACCTTGCGTGGTTCAAGCAACACAAATTTACCGTGAGTGATTAATCTGATTGGCTGGCGGTCTGAAATTTGGGATGGGCGGAAGAAGGACCCCCCGCTCTTTCTCAGACACACAATGACACAAAAATTGCGATCAGGGGAGAAGGACGAGATAACATCTGTGGAGGGAACTGGGAAGGACATGTTGACGATGGACTCCGCTTTTCGCTCTCGGATTCCACCCAGTTGTCCGTCATCATCTTCCGCCCCTTTTTGTTTATTTTTCTTTTTGTGTTCATCGTATTTGTCTTTCTCGCTTGCTTGTCGCTGATTACAAGTGTTGGTTGCCATAGGCTATCGCCTCTCCCGGAATTTCTCTGGTTCTGATGGCTCTCATACGGTCTGGGGTTGCCGTAGATCATCTTCGAACATAATCCATCGTTCTCTCGGCGGAGGGAGCTTCGGAGCTCAATGGCCTGTGGTATATCTACCCATTTTAGCCGTCTGTTACTTACATCTGCTTCTTTTAAGTAAGGGATGGTTACCTCTTTCCAGCATTTATTCTTTTTCTCTCCACTAGGAACAGCCTCTTCAGCAATTTAACTGGCTGCCTTGGGACGCCCCCGCCCCGAAGCAACGTCCTCTCAACTAGACTTGGAGCTTTATCAGACAACGCCGGTTCTTTGCCGGAGCCCCTCGATAGAGACCGGAAACCACGCTACCACCCATACGAGGAAATTGAGGAAGACTCGCCCACACTTGAAGGCGCCCGGGATGGACGGCTCACTGATGCGGAAACTGCACGCACGATAATCGAGGTATTTACCCCTGCGCATTGCCTGCTTGCCGTTTCTTCTATTAATGTTCTGTTGGAGTCCACTGTCCAAAATTGAGGCAAACATTGAACTCTGCTGACCTATTTATCTTGGTAGATTTTTAACTACGATACCTCGGTGAACAACTGATCATGCGCACACGCAGTGACACTGACACAAACGCAAACACCAAAAGCTATATATCCAATTGTTTCTTTTAATCAAAACTAACTAAAAACTTTGAAATTTTTTATCCAACCAGACATCTTGTAGAGAATGCAAAACAGCAAATTGTTGGGAAGAAAACCCCCGGCCTGTTGATTTGTCTGAGAGAGAAGGCTGTGGAAGCTTTCAAATATTTTTTTGCTTCCCTTCATATCTGGCATCTAGTTCCTCTATTATCTTTTTTTATATATAATGCTTGATTAATCATCTGAACTCTTGTCTTTGATTGTGTAAATGCTATGCCTGAAGCTTAAATCTGTGCCACACAGGTGAACAGCAAAGCAACACTTCTGTTCTCTGGAATGATCGATAATGCAATCCATGAGAACATTTTCTTGTCTGACCTGTCATATTTAACTGATGAACATGGAGGTAAGCTAAATGTTAATCAGTCGTTTCCACCATTTTCTAAAGAATTTCCTTGGATTCTTCCTTTTTCAAGTGTCTGTGTTGCATTTTATCAGATATTTACTTTGAGGTTAACTTGGATGAAGACCTTCTACAAACTCTTACTGCTGATGAAAAATTGGTGGTATGAAAAATTCAAACTCCCCGTCATATATGTGTTCTATTTCTCTAAATTTTTTTTTTAGTTCACAATTTATTGTGTTTGATGCAGCAAGTAATAATTGGCTTGGATGATTTAGATATGCTCCCGGAGATGGAAGCTTATGGGCCATCTGATACAGATTTGGTAATAGAAGAAATTACAAGTGATGATGATGATGATGATGATGATGATGACGACGATGATGATGATGATGATGACAATGATGATGATGATGAAGAGGTAATAATACAATATTCCAGGTTGTCAGTTTTGTTATGTCTGACTTCTGAATTAGTTTCAAATATTATTTTTCTTCCTTCCTTTAATTTGTCAGGATTTTGTTTCCATCCTAGAAGATGAAGATGGCATGATCCCTTCTGAAGCATTAGGTGATTGGGCGAACTTGGGCACTATGCGTGCTTCTCATCCAATGCATTTTGCTAATAAAATAGCAGAGGTATTGTTAGGATCATGACATCTCATGCATAGGCTGATACCACGGTCATGTGTTCTTGTCTGTAGTAAAACATGTAATTTTACGGCTGACATGCCATATGGTTTTAAGGTTTAACTGGCTTTGTTTGCTCAGGTTGTCTCAGGTGTCCAATTGGATTGGATGGATCAACCTTCTGCTAGTATTGTTATGCGAGGTCTTTTGAGACCTGCTTTTGTTGAAGAACAAAAATTTTTTAGAAAACACCCGCCAGGTAGTGCAATTAATGGTTCTGAGAAGCATCAGAGCAGGACAAGTACGTGCAATTATGGTACCTCCACTTTCATTTTCAGGTTTATGCACCAATTTTTGTATAATTCCTTTTAAACCATGCACAGCAGAACTGGAGAAAGACCAAGGGCTGCAAAGTGGAACTACATTTTACAAGCTGGAAATGGTTAATATTCAGCTAGTTTCTGCATATGGAAACCAGGCATGTTGTTCAATCTGCTGAATTTCCTGTTCTTTTTCTAATTTGGTTGATTGAGATTCTGTTGGAGTATTTTAAAGTAGGCCTTCATTTAGCATTTGTGAGTGACCTTCAGAGTATGTATCAAGACTTACACTTTTCGGCTGAGGAATTTCTGTCATCTTCATGAGGGACAATAAAGAGTGTGCTTACTAATTGATGAAAATATTAAGTATAGGAAGAAAACTTGTGCATGTGTGTTAACACATTATTCCAGGATAAAGGAAATAAAAGGAGAAAAGTACCTGCCAAAGTGTTAAAAGAAGGCAAGAAATTGAAATTTTCAGTTTATAATCTTGAAGAGTACAAATGGATCTGATTGACGCAATGTGGAGTATTGCTTGAATGTGTGCAAAATCTCAGAGCATGTTTATGCAATATTTTTTTTTTGGCATTATGTAGTATCTGCCGGGAGTCATTGTTTTATGTGTTTTATGAAGCATTGTTTTCCCAAAAAAAATTGTGAACGCAACCTGATATGGTTATTTACAATTGTTGGTGGCCAGTTCTAAATCTTGGTGATTTTTCAATCAAATTGTCTCTTTCCAAATCTATAGGAATTTTGGAGGCCTGCTTTTCTCCAGCGTACTTACCATTTGTGTTTTATCAAGGTAGATCTTCATCCCTGCTGACTGACTTAGGAAATAAGGTGGCAACTGGCAAGCCCCATTCTTTCGCATGATCCATGATTTGCTTAGCCAGGGAGTTTGCATTGACTTATAGAATTTTTGAGTTAGAGCAGTAAGTGGTTGGTTTATATACAGACATCTTGGCTTAGAACTATGATCTTTGACTCTTCCCTTTGCTACTAAACTGTGTGCCTATTGCTGGTGACTATGTCCTTATTTTTGGGTGATCTTCAACTTTGAGATAAAAAAAGTCTCATAAGTCAAATTTTTCATGGCTGTAAATTCCTTGGATTGGTGAGATCCGGAGATTAGGTGAACCATGTAACATATGCAGAATAGATTTTGGGTGAGAATCTTAATGTTTGCACTTTCATTTTGTTTCCTTAACATAAACATAATTAAAGTGGGACTGTATATAAAGTTTGTTTTAGCTTCAATTTAATTGGTGCTGATTTTTTTTTGCAAATTTCAAGATTGCGCTCTGGAAGCTGAATGTAATGGACTTGTGACAAAGAAACTGCCCATTCATTGGTGGGTCGAGAGATTCTGTACTAATCCTTCCCAGATCATGTTTCAACCTATTGGGCTACCCATCCCTTTGACATGTGCTAGAAATAATGATTGTGCAAATGAGGATATACAATGCATTTGTAACTTTTGCCATTCTTTGTTAAGTAATGGACTTACACCATACAAAAGAATTCTGATATTCACATAAACATTATATTCCTTCAGTCTACAGTGAAGATTCAAGATTTTCAGGATGCACAGCCAGATGTCATTGCACATTCAGCTGCAAATATTATATCACGTTTAAAAGCTGGTGGAGAGAAGATTACGGAAGCCTTCAAGGCCATCTGTTGGACGCATAAGGGTATTAAAGTAGAGGTAATGCCAGGGCATTTTTAAGGAATATAGTCATATACTGTGAGTCACATAATCAAGATTGGGTTTATAATTTCACTAAGAACATTTTAATTTATTAACAACTGTCTTTTCAGAATTACACCCTTGAAAGTACTACTTTTTTTTTTCTTATCTCCGCCTCCTTTTTTTGTTTTTGTTTTTATTATTAATTTATTTATTGATTGATTGATTTATTATTATTATTACTTTATTTTTGGTATGTGGGTTACTCTGTTGGAGGGGTAAGGTATAGATTGGAGGTAATGCCCTTGGAATTATGAAACGAGTATATTCAATCATATTCACTGCTCAATACATGTTTGCCAATTAGACCATTCTGCTTCCTTTAAGAACTGCCTGAATTAAATGATTTCTCCCAGACAAATACAGATCTGCTTTATGACCCTTGACTTGTGAATTGTGGTTATTCCAAGGACCCTAATGAGAAAAAAAAGGTCAATAAGGATACTCCTGATTAGTTTTATTGATTGATATCTGTTACATTTGAAAGAGTGAGATCATGAAGGATGCACTGCTAAGCAGCTTTATTAATTGATATTTCTTTGTATGCAAACGCATCAAAAAAAGCATTAAGCATCAACCTGCAGGAAGTGATTTTGGGAAATATACTATTATTATGATGCTAGTGTTCTTGATGTGAAGCATAATTCTAGTTTTGATGCTTTAAACATACAGAAATTTATCATGCCCAGAAAACACTTGTTTTGTTCAATTTGTTCTTATCTACATTTGATACAGCTATTAGATTTGAAAAGACTTTCAAAAGATGGTTCTCAAGTACTTTGGTTTTTTGCTTCTGCATTCCATCAGCACCTATTTGTGATCCAGTTTTTGTTCTGCATGAAATATCAGTCCTTTGTGGTCACTAAAAGTTTGAATGCCTTATTGCAGGAAATTTCCCTTTCTGGGGTGGACAGTCTTGGTTTTGACTTAAGAGTTTGTGCAGGAACACAAGTCCAAACCTTAAGGTTTTTCTTTCAGCGCACAGGGTAAGTCATTTGCAAGAGTTTCTTGTAGATCCTTTCCCTCCGTGTGAAACCTTGCTTTGTCGTTGATCTTATAGCTCTGTGATAATTGTTATCTAGCTGACGCATCCACAAGGCCAGAGAATATTTTTAGCTTGATTTTGGTGTTTTTAGACATTTTAATATTTTGCCTTCTATATCTATATTACATTAGGCAATTCATTTAGAATAAGACCATTGCTTCATGTATATATGCTTGTATTGCAACATAGGATGTGTGCCACTCTTGCCACCTCCAAATATTTCTTAGTTCACTTCCCTGAGTAATGTTAATTTATTTTTGCATTCCCTCTTCTTGTAAGGTGAACACTCATTGAGAGGATTTTTTTTTTTCCTGTGGCAATTAATGTGCTACCCGCATATGAGTTGAAACCTCTGTCCCATATTTGGACCAGCAATGTGTTTAGCTACCATAAATGGTTCGGGTCTGCTTTGACTTAACTGAGTGAGCTTTGACTTGACTGAGTGATTCATCATTACAATTGCCTTTGGTTTGGGGTTTGACAATCAACAGAAACTTTTGCTCTTGCTAACCTTGCTGCTTCACTGTTTTGCTGAAAGTCACATTCATATCTGCTTTTGCCTCCTATGAATACTGTGGGAATATAAGATGGTCAGATATAGGCTTCTTACTTCTATGCTTGTATGGTATTTTCAGTATTTGATATCTATGTTATGGGATGTTGTTTCTTTGAAACATCATTGCCCAATCCCTCATGGATTGTCTGTGGCTGCTTAAACATTTCTTTTGACTCTATGCCTAATGCCATTTTCTAGGCCACTTCTGAATACAGTGCAGAGAGACAGATCCATGACCTCCTATTTCCAAGATTACAGAACAAGAAGCAGATGCAGCAACAAGCCCAGCAAAAGGAATTGTGACCTGGTTTGGGTTGCATGGCTAATGCAGTCTTTTGTGGTCTAGTTGGAATTACAATTCATGACAGATTGTCACATGGTCTTGGCACACCCTAGATATTCCCTGTCAATCATAATATACCTCAGCCCGGATATTGTTATTTATCTTCGCTCACTTGAATCTTTGTTTCTTGTGCTGCTATTAAATATGATTCTTAGGGCATTTGGGCTGACCTCCCAGCAACATCTGATTAATGCCTTTAATTAGTCATCGTCCGACCTCCTCCTTTGGTACTGACGGTTATTTTATCTAGGGGAAGCGGACTGAGTTGCTTTGTTTGTCCGCCGTTCAGCACTCACAGCCACGGTCTGTGTATACCACGAATCTGTTGTGCCGACTGCCGAGGACTTAGAACGGCTATCCCGTCTGTTATCATTATGAAGATGCTAGTTATTGATCCTACAACATCATCTACTGTAGCTTGTCAGAATGTATTCGATATTGTCTTAAATATGGAGGAAAGGAGAGCACGGTGACCTCCCGCCCTGAGGGTGAGTCATTTATCACAAATTTTTTGTTTTTTCAAACAGCAAACCTAGTTATATAATTAGAGCGAGTCAAAAGCGAGTGTGGGACGGGCCGGCCCGTGGCCCTCAAAACGCCCATATTTGATCGGATGGGGCGGGCCGGCAAAAACTCGATCAGCCAGCCCGTTTTTGTGTTATGGGTTGAGTAGGCCGGCCTGCAAAAATCAAAAATAATTAATTTATTTTTATTTTTTATAAATATTATAATATATGAAACGTTAAAAACATTCATTTATAAATTCGTAAAAAAATCTAAATTAAAATATTAAAATATACGATAATTAACAAAATAAAAAGCATTCGATTTATAATATTGAGCCTATAAAATCAGCGATAATTATAAAATCTACAAATAAAAGCATCTATTACGAAAATTCTGATCAACAAAATTTTAAAAAAACAAAATAGCGAGATAAAATCGCAGAGATTAAAGCATCTATTACGATTATAATGTTAAAGTAATTCTGATCAACGAAAATTTAGCGAAAATTAACGAAATCACGAAATAAAAGCATCCCCAAATTCTGATCAGTGAAAATTTAAATCGTATGATATGTCATATATATATATATATATATATATATATATATATATATATATATAAATTATATAAAAATATATTATATATAAATTAGAAGAGGGCATGAGGCTGACCACTGACCCATGACGCCCCTAAACCCGTTTGCTCACAGCTTTGAGGCTTTAGGTCATTTAGGCCAACAGTCTCTGTAGACAGTGCCTATAAAAATCGATCCAGATAGCTCCATTTTTTATTAAGGCTGGGACAGAAAATTAACGCCCTTGGTATTGTAGCGAAGTCCAGAATTGATAGCTCTATATATAATAGCCTAGTCTCTCTCTCTCTTTCTCCAATTAGATTGGAGAATTTTATTAGTTGAAAAGCAAGGTAGAAATAGATGGAAGCAGCGGAAAGAAACAAATTCAAAGATAATGATGGGGAACTTGTCACTGCTGGGATAAAGAAAAGCAGTTGAGGTTGAGTCTGTCTGGGAAAATTGATTGTCTCCTTCGTATTTCGAAATTTTAATATAAAATCAGATGAACAAGTTACGGAGTTTCGAGCTAATCCCATCCGGGAACAGGTATTAGAATCAGCTACAGGAGCGGCGAAATTCCTTATTTTATGCACCGGAAAGTGGGTATCCTTCTGAATAATTTTGAAAATGGATGGCGAATCCTGTGGCTCAGCAGATACGATAAAGTGGGTAATCTTAACAAATGAACATTTGTCAGGCCTTCACTTCCAAATGGACGCCGTAATCTACTGAAGAAGTAACTCGAGGGAAGCTTTATTTGGACACATTTCCGCTTCCTGGGTGGTTATACTCGCGGAGTCCACTTGGCTCACTGTTGGTATTCGTCGGTGTGTTGTCTTCAAAAGAGAAAGAGATCTGAGCAACATCAATTGAGAGTTAGAGAAAGAGATGGCTGCGGTGAGATTGGATCTGGACGGGAAACAGATAAAGGCGATGACAATATGTATGATAGGAGCCGGGGGCTTCATCGGGTCTCATCTCTGCGAGAAGTTGATGGCCGAGACGCCTCACACTGTGCTGGCTGTGGATGTCTACAACGACAAGATCAAGCACCTGCTCGGTCCCGAGGGTGAGCAGCAGAGCGACCACCATTGGGCCGGCCGGATCCACTTCCACCGCCTCAACATCAAGCATGATTCCAGGCTCGAAGGACTGATCAAGATGTCCCATCTGGTCCTTCTTCTTCTTCTTCTTCTTCTTCAGATTCACAATCATCATCTTCTCCATTCTCTCCTTCACAAGGAACGGCTTATTCCTTCTTTCTTGTGCTGGTTTTGCAGACGATCAACCTGGCGGCAATCTGCACCCCTGCAGACTACAACACCCGTCCTCTGGAGACCATCTATAGCAATTTCATTGACGCCATTCATGTGGTAAGCCTCATATCTGAAAACGAGGCACCTTTATTTGTATACACTGATGCACCATCATTCTCCGCTTGAATTCCATGGGAACGATGCAGGTCAAGTATTGCTCCGAGAATGGCAAGCGTCTTATCCACTTCTCCACTTGCGAGGTGTATGGCAAGACCATCGGAAGCTTCCTTCCTAGAGATCACCCCCTTAGACAGGTAATGGTGCTTCCTTATGCTGTACCTTCCTGTACCTAGTACAATATAGACGACAGAGTGCTTGAGAGGAAGTAAATCTCACGAGCTGAAAACATACGTTTTTGAAACATCCCATGTTTAAATCTTTTTAACTCTCTATTCCTTGCTATGCATGCAGGTGCTTTTTGAACCTTTATTTCATTCATTACTTGACTGTTTCAATGTGCTATATGAGTATAAACTCAATCAATCATGAGGCAACAACCTCATCATTCATTAACTTTTCAACTAGCATGGCACAAATTGACATCATAACAGTTGTCTGTTGTATGCTTTGTTTGACTTGAACAACAACTGCTATAGGGAGAGACAAAGATGACTAGAGATTTGTATCAGCAAGGCAATTCTGTTGGATGCACCACTTATATAATGAATTTTTAGAGAAAATAAGTTACCTCTCACTTAATTCCAAGTGTTAAATTTATATTATGATGGTTTCTCCATGCCTTCATGTATGAGATTTATGTGAAATACTTTTTAAAGATAACATGCACAGCATACACTCTTTCTCTTTCCTGAAAAATGAAGTTGTGCTTATTAATTTAATTTACACATTGCTCCTTGAGTATCATGCTGGATGCTTTTCTGAGCGTCACCAACAATTGCCTTGTTATGCTATTTTGGCCTTCTTCATCAAGACATTGCTACTCACTATCTGTATGCATGATCCTCGTGTTGTCCATTGCCTTGCTGTTCCAGTCTTTTTCCAGACTTCTGGGCCGGCTCCTGCTCTGATTTAATTATGCCATTAGTTCTCCCACAGCTTAGCAGCTGCTTGCTCAATGCTTCTGATGACCCAGCGTAGCAGCTCACTCATCCATGCGTCACACATCACCTGGATTGTCAAGCTATGTGTTTTCGCTTCTGATATGTGAACTAATGCTCTGTACATAGTACTTCTTCATTGTGGCCGTAGGCTCCATACTTTCCTCTACCTCACTAAGCATTTGTTTATTTTGTCCAGTTGTCTAATTCAAGTCTCTTACATTATTTGAGCTTATCGTGTATTGCATTTTCATGTCTGCTAATGAGTACCTTAGTTGCCTCTACAATTATTGTTTGTTAACTTTCTAACCAATGCATGTGCTACTATCAATGCAGGAGCCAGATTTCTATGTCCTTAAAGAAGATGCCTCACCTTGCATTTTTGGTCCTATTGAGAAACAGAGATGGTCCTATGCGTGTGCAAAACAGCTAATTGAAAGACTGACTCTTCTTTGTATTTGTTTTATCATTATTAACCATCTCAGTCCATCTGACATTGGTTCCTTTGCTGTATTCATCAGCTGAAGGTGCGGAGAATGGTCTTGAGTTCACCATTGTAAGACCTTTTAATTGGATTGGACCAAGGATGGATTTTATTCCAGGAATTGATGGACCTGGTGAAGGTGTCCCCAGGGTTCTTGCATGCTTCCAGTAATGTAGTAGTTGTTTTGTTACCATGGTCTTTGGAATGTGCCTTGCAATGTACTCCTTTGCGCCATTTAATATCAATTGATGCAGAATCTTCTTCGTGGTGAGCCCTAAAAGCTTGTTAATGGTGGCCAGTCCCAAAGGACCTTTTTGTATATCAAGGATGCCATTGAAGCAGTTCTCTTGATGATTGTGTGTCTTCTTCTGCCCACTAACTCTTGTTTCCCCAATCCCTTTCTTTATTATGAAGAAGATTTAGTGATCCTCCCAGGAAAATCCTGCTCGAGCCAATGGCCAGATCTTCAATGTGGGAAATCCCAACAATGAAGTTACTGTGAAACAACTTGCAGAAATGATGATAGAGGTAACTAGTTGTAAGAGGCAATTTGTCTGTAATCGTGAATGCTTTTTCATGCCTCTGTTTTTATTTTCATCCATTTACATTTTGCAGGTTTATTCAAAGGTTGCGGGAGAGCCAGTGCTGGATGTCCCTACAATTGATGTGAGCTCCAGGGAGTTCTATGGTGAAGGCTATGATGACAGTGACAGAAGGATCCCGGACATGACTATTATAAGCAATCAACTTGGTACACTAGCATTGAAATATCCATATCTGCTCTCAGGTCAAAATATTCTCCGCCAAATAACAATCTATTTTTAATGTAGGTTGGAGCCCAAAGGCATCCCTATCAGATTTGTTAGAATCAACATTGACATATCAGCATAAGACATACGCAGAAGCCATAAAGCGTGTGACTGCTAGATCTGCTACATCTAATTGGATTTTGCAGACATGAAATTAGTTGTTCAAGAGTTAGCATCAATGGCAAATTGCTGGTGCGAACCGTGCAATTCATGTATTCTTCATGGTATATGAATGGCATTGTCATTGTTGCATTTGGTGTCTTAGAATGATGTAGAAAGCATTCTTTTTTATTTACAGCTCTTGTTTTAACTCTTGGTTATGCTTTACCCCATCCTTACTGTGTTTGCATGTTGATATTGATGACTGGAAAATGACGCAGCATACAGTTGTAGAACAAAGCTGCAGCTGAATCTTCTCAACGTTGTAGAACATGTTTCAGAGATGTATGCAGCGTATAAACCTTTGTGAGCGCATCCTACAGCTTGGATAATCCACTTGCACTGCACTGCACTGCAGCTGAATCTTCTCAACGTTGTAGAACATGTCAGAGATGTATGCAGGGTATATTCATTTGTGAGCGCATCCTACAGCTTGGATAATCCACTTGCATGCGGAGAAAGAAATATTGTTATAATGAACAGCCCTTTTCTTTTTTTGTAAAATAGCCTACGATTTGTTCCTACCAAACGTATCAAAATTCACATCTGGAATAATTTAAAATATATATATATATTTTTAAGTATTTGAATAAATATATATTGTATAATATATATGTATATATATAAAGAAGGTATGGGCTACTAATTAATAAACAAAGGCCGACTGCTATTAAAAATTTTACACTCAATTAACAATTTAAGTGTTTTGCACCACCTTGGTGACCCAAGTTTTACTAGATCAAACGATCCGTTATTTGATTTATAACCTTCAACCTCTGTTATTTTTATTTTTTAGTGATTATGGATGGATGGTCCTTTCGCAGTCATAACAGGATTCATTTATATCGATGGCGGGGTGAAAGGCAAAGCAATACTAATGAGTTGAGAGTTGCAATCTTCCGCAAACATCCACAAGGACGCGACTGGGCTAATTTTAACACGACGTTGTCTCGTAGGCGTACACATAAAGATACAAACCCTCCCTCGAAACGGGCGGTTTTGAGCAGCGGTTTTACAGACTCAACCAACGACCGGCTCTTTTTGTTCACAAGCCAACCTTAATAAAAGATGGCGCGCGGAGACTCAAAACCGACGGCACACCCACAACGGACGGAGATAATAGAATGATTGCGGAAGAAGAGTTTCGCAAATATCCATCGGGGCCACTTACGGGGATGACACTCAGCTTGTCACAGTTGAGAATCATCTTCTTCTTCCTTATTGGTTGATGTGCCATGATGAATATGGTGCTTATTCTTGATAGCTGATAGTATCTCTCAGCCGAAATGACACTTTCAGTTCAAGGCTTCAAGCTGCCAGCCAGCCAGCATCTTTCAATTATTCCAACTTCTTTTTTGTCTGTCTCATCATCATTTGATTTTAGATTGCCTTTGAACCAAGCGCGAGGCGAGAGCAGGGAGCAGATTAGTTCTTAATCGGCATGCATGGAAGGGCGGGTGGCATTCAGTGCCGGTGGTGGCAGCAACATTGCTCCTTGTGCAATGCTTGGATTAAGAATACCTTCACCACCGTAATCGCTTTTAACGGCAGCTCTTATCCTTCTCTAATCATTCACGTGAAACTGAGAACCATCCTCACAAGCAATCCAAGAGCCGGTGGCTATAGCACCAACTATGCAATGTCAGCCGGTAGGGGAAGCAACAGCAGCAGCCGTCATTGAGCTCGAAGAAGAGCACCTTCAAGCGCGGCTCCGAGGGGCACCTGGTGGGGATGAGCCACAAAGCGTGTTGGAGACGGCTGAAGAACGCAGACAGCATCTCCATGGCAGAAGGGATGAAATGGACGGACAGCATGATACGACTCCCCTCATCGCCCAGTGGTTTACTGCGTCGGAATGATATAGGAGCGGACGGCGAGAGGGACACGCAACACACAGCGGTGGGGAAAAGAACGAAGGCGGCTTCATCTGCAGGCAGCTGCAGCAGAAGGGCAAGTGGAAATCAGTGTCGAGGGCGATGATGGAGAGGATACTGCGTGTCACCGCAGCAGTGCGAGATAGGATTGCGTGATCTGAACAAAACGCTACAAGCAGATTAACGATCTGCTGGGCAAGGGAACAACATGTCGTGTCGTGGAGAATCAGTCATCCTCGACTCCATGGACAATCTATCCCCAAGGCCAGGGAGGGAGGCCCACCAAGCTCCCTCAACTCAAGCACCTCTTCTTCCGCGAGATATTGCGCCTATCGCCTCAACTGCACCGCGGCTGCTTCTGCTTCTGCTTCTGCTTCTGTTGCTCCTCTGCCCTCTTCTGCTGCTGCTCCGGATCATTTCACGACCAACAGGCTCTCATGTTCTTGCTTTGCTCCTGCTGCTGCTGCTGCTGCTGCTGCTGGAATACAGGCCCAGCAGATGATGGAGATGAAGAGAGAACCCGATGACGAGGACGATGCGGACAGCGAGGTGGAGGGGAGAGGATGACTTCCTGACAGTGGTACTTGGATGATGAGGACTGATGGGGACGAGGGTCGTACCGCGCCCGCCACCATCATTCGCACCAGCATTATAAGCATGAGGAAGGAAGAGGAAGGTAAAGGGACACAGGGATAGGGACGCGGACGGACACCAGGGGATGCTACCACAATGGTGGCAGGGTTAAAAGGCCAGAAAGGTTGATCATAAGGGCTGCCCTCAGCTTTCCTCCGCCTCCTCTCCCCTGTCTCATTGTCGCTTTCGTCTGCTTCGTCGGCATCCACATCTGTGCGGCAGCTGAGGAGCAGGTGGTGGGACTGGCGGAAGCGGAGGCGGAAGCCACACCAGAAGCACTGGCTCAGAACAGGGCACTGGGCTGGAGGGAGCGGCAGGTGCACCTCGAAGCCGGGCCTGGGAGCTAGAGCGCCAGCTTCAAATGGCTCCTTTCGCTGACAACAAGGGCGAGCTTGAGAAAGCAAAGATAGAGAACGAACGCCTCCGACTTGAGGGGAGTAGAGCGGATGCTGCTCTGCTACGCCAGAAGGAGCTCCAGCGATCAATGCCTCGCTTTTGATCACGTTTCTTGCCAGCTAGTGATGCTCAGCATCAGCAGCAACAACAACTACTTTCCGGCTGACTACAAGCGCTCACGGAATCCACCACCATATCCCTCTAGGCTCTAGCTACTGCTGCTGCTACTGCTACTGACGTAACACCTCATCTCGGGTGCATTTTTGCCTTGAATGGAAAGATAGCTCTGTGCTGTGTGTGTCCGCAGCTATGGAGTTGAGTGCGGGGGCTGTATTCCTTCTTCGAAAAGAGTAAATTAACTGCTAATAACCTCGACTACGATCTCAAATCAAGTGTTTCACTGTCTGCCACACTGACGTATAGAACGGTAAATGCATTTTATGACTAAGATGAGGCAACCTCTAAAAGCTTTCAAAACACCGAGCCTTTGCATTTGCAGATTGGTATTCAATAGTAAAGAACACAGTTTTTAGGGTGTAATAAATTATGGTTGCTGAAACTTCTTGAGAAGTTGGGATACCGGTATATTTTTCTTGATCAGTAGTCGAATACTTTGCATATTGTTGATACAAGTGCTAATCAAGTATGAAAAGGGTACATTATACCAACGGGACCACATGTGTGCATAGATCTCTATATCGTGCATTTTGTTGGTTTTATACAGCTGGACGTTCATCAGTTCTTCTGTACACCAAGTACTGAAGCTGGTTTTGCTATTAACTGCTCCCTGCTCTTTAAAGCGGAAGTGGGTAACTGCACTTGGAGGCAGAGCTTGCTGCTCCCAATTTGCCAACCCTTTTTAAGAACTATTGGGTTAGAACAGCAACCCACTGAAAGTCTACCAAGGCCTCATCCGAGGCGCTTCTGAAAGCAACTTCATGCATATGTTAACAGGATGAAGCATCGCATGTATTTTTGCAATGGTCAACCAAAAAGCCGAAAAAAACACTAACAAACCAAAGACAGCACACAGTAATATGCAACATAATTATTTTCAAACAAGGTATGCCCCAGAGCCAGAGCCTCTTAACAAAATTAGCTGCCCAGCGTTGTGTTGTCTGAAGATGGTAGAGTGTTGCCACACCCATGTTACATCAGATGGGTACTTTTATTTAGTGACTGACTTGACTCTGAAGCAGAAATTTAAGGTTTGTGATCAACTCCTGCAACTCAATCACAACACTAAACAATTTATGGCTGCCCTGAAGCAGAAATGCTACAGCCAAGACCCTCCAAATACACATACTATTGCAAAATCTCTCCCAAATAATAAGAGCATACTACAAAGATAGGTTGATAACTGATCCATCCCAATGTTCAAGTTACAGGACAGTTTAATCTTCCAGCTCAATGATCTTCACAACTGAAGCATCACCAACTTTCTGGCAGACAACAACACGATCATGCGACTTGATGACCCCAGAGGCCTTGCCATGATCAAGCGCAACCTTCAAAACAGACTCATTTGTGGCATTTGTGGACTCAGCCTGCAGGCATATTCAATATGAGAGCCTTGATGGAATTTATTCTATTGAATTAAGCAGACACATCAAGTCTTCAAAGGAATTTTACAAATTTGTGAAGCTAATGAAACAGTAAAAAGAAAGAAACAAATGACTCCAAGAACTACAAGAAAAGCCCTCAATACCAAAACAAAATTATTGATGAAACAGGACAAGTTATTGAAAAGATATGCTTACAGGGTGCCGAGGATCTGCAAGCATAGGAAATAGGCCTCTAACAATAAGAGATTGTCTAGCCTGCCCACAAACAAAAAACATACCATTCAGATTGGCTTAGAGACAAAAAAACAAACAATGTGCATGCTCCAGGTGCAAAATAAAGAGTGGAAACTTTATAAAAACAAAGGCACATAGCATGATATGTTCACAAGCTATTAATGACAATACTTCAAATGCGCCAGTGAAACTCCATCGAAGTTGGTTTGTCTTGAGCCGGGGAATAACTACAGATAGAACAGGCATTGTCGGCCTGTACTTCGCAATTAATCTGTATTTCAGAAGACCAATATTTAGACACTAATAAAGAAGAAAGAATAGTTATAAAATTATCACTTCAAGCAGCCAACACAACAGAAATATATCACTCAATTCAACTACAATACCACCTTGCAGCTCTTCCAGATGAGGTGAAGACAATGATCACAGAAGCCTTGACTTTGATAGCAGCACGAACCTAAACAAATGCCAGGAAACCATATAAGGTAGAGCCACATTTTTAGACAATACAAGAACTTGATTTTTTAAATATTTCTCATAAAAGTCAAATGCCTAATAGACTCAGTGAAATGGAGCATTGGCCTCAATGGTAAAGAAAACAACATACTGCAGATGAGGCGATAGATTCCAAGTGTGTCATTGGTTCTCCAACATATTTCACAGTTTTCTTGAAGTATAGATCTTGGTTAAAAACTTTCTCAGCCTGCAATATTAGAGACAGATATAAAGGGTATTTTTGGGATTCAGCCAAAGATGTTTCCAAAGCAAATTTCAGAAAGAACCACAATGGTGTTATCCTAAAAAACCGATTCTCATCGCTAGGGCGTAGTTTTTCCTAATATTATGAATAATATTTTTCACCAAAGACAAGCCAGCAAAAGCAGCAGTAATCAAATCAAAGGAAGAAAATTTTACCTCTGCACAAATTTTACCCACGATTGAAATAGTTTCAACAGGATATAATCCTCGAAGAGTCTCAGCACCCAAGAGAATTGCATCACTTCCTATACTCAATGAAGATTTTGAAGATTTAAAACACACGCCATACATGCAAATGATGATACAATTAATTGTTTGTTTTACATGACCAGTAAAAATAATGAAATATTTTAAGCATCGGACATACCATCAAGCACTGCATTGGCAACATCTGTTGCCTCTGCACGAGTGGGTCTTAGGTTGTCTGTCATACTGTCAACTACACGGGTGACAACAGCAGGTTTTTCCAGCCATATTACACTTGTAGACAGCAGCCTTTTTGAAATAAAAAAACACCTGCAAATAATGAAATATGATTATGCAGCTTATATTTATAGAAAAAAGGAAGAAAAGTAAATGCTGTCATTACAGCATCCACTTGTATTTATATCCTTGTGTTACAAGAAGACTTTATTACTTGTTCAGGATATCACAATAGGCAAGGGAAGTCAACTGAAATCTTAAAAAACTGATGTTTGCTTTCAATAAGAATGAAGACCTAATCAACAACATCGCTATATTTTTGTATAAACTGTTTGTGAGGATCAACTATGCCACCCACCCATCTCACAACCATGAGTTTAGTAGGAAAAATAATGATAAAGTGCCACACAGAAAGAAACAAAGCAATGTAGTAAGAGAGGAAAATCAGTGAGGTATTCACTACAATTTACACTATGAGAGTAAAATCTATTTCCATAGTATATAAATGTTTAGCAAACAAAATGAGCAATTTATAGGTCCTGCAACTTGTCCGCACAACCAATTGTAAGCTTAATCCCGAATCTTCAGGCCTGATATAGTCTATTCTATCTTGCTTTGTAGCTGTCCTTTATATTCTCATATTTCACTCCAAACTTTAAAGGAAAACTATTTCAAAACCATAAATGCCAGACATGCTATATTTCAAAAAACAAGGTCCCAAATGAGTTTATTACCTTCTCTGGTGGTAGATCTATTCCAAGATTTCCACGAGAAAGAATGATGCCATCTGCTTCTTGTAGGATTTCATCAAAGTGGGTTAACCCCTGCGCAAGAAGGACCAAAAAAAAACCATAGTTTGAAAATGTATATTAGGTGCACAGACAAAATAGATTGGTAAATAAATGGCAGGCCAGTCTCTTTGTTAGGTACCTCTATGTTCTCAATTTTTGCAAAAATCTGAGTCTGATGAAGATCCCCCAACTTTGAAAGGAATTCACGTGCCTGTGTTTTAGCAAATGTACCCCATCTCAATTAGAATATCATCAACCAAGCATGATAGCATCATAACATTTTTGTTAAGGACACAAATTTAGGAATCAATCAAAAAGCATTCATATCTTTTAAACCTACTATAGAAGGAAAAAAACAGAAAATACTAAGACAACCAAAATGAAGCACCCTTACCTGCCGGACATCCTCTGCATGCCTTGTATAAGATAATGATAAAAAGTCAATGTTGTTCTTAACACCCCATTTACATATAACCTGAGAGAGTAATGAGACATCAAACTAAAATGAGAAATTTCAAATGTTTTTCCCTTCAAAAAAATATAAAAATAAACAAAAATGCAGTGATTCCAATTAAATAACATTCAAAGAAGACAGTCAGCTAAAAAGTTTCGAAATCAGATCTGCAAGCATAAAGGTGTAAAACAAATCCTACTACAGCACCAGCAAACTATTGGCTGTAAACATGATGATCCTAATCATTAAGGAGCATGCACACAAATATAAACCTAACTAAATCAGAGCACATAAGATCTACAGCAAAGAGAAAGTGAACCACAAGTAGAAGTTTAAATTATGCACAAAGCTCCTAAGTAAATTGTAAAATGCAGAAGATATTAGATGAACACATCACTTACATCTTTGTCAGCATCAGAGAGTGTAGGCAAATCAATACGGATCTGAGAAATATGCAGCGTGAATAATGATCCAGCCAGAGTTGCAGTGTTTTTTATCACACAAACCACATCATCTCCTTTCAACTCAGTGACCTGCAACAATCAGGTTTACAGCTTGCATGAGGAAACAAATGATTTCAACAAGTTCAATCTAATAGATCAACTCCGAGTATCGAAGTCTATTTGAGCTCCAAGCTACTGAAATTATAACTGATCCCACCTTGTATCTGACTCAAAATTTTGGTTTAAAGCAAGTCTGATAAAAGCATTATGATGACAGATAAAGCTGGAAACAGCTTAAATTGTTCAATACATATGAAACAAGCAACTTAATTATCAGATAGCAAGAGAAGGCTTATATTGAAAAGAAATGATCAAAGAAATAAAAACCTCAAGCCAAACAGAGGTAGTTTCACTCCCAGTAAACAGGTATTGACCGATGAAAATTGTGTCCCCAGTTTTAACTGCCTGCAAAAACAAATGAAGACTGAGAGAGAGAGAGAGATAATGCGCCATGCAATTTTGTTTGTAAGACAGAAAAAGGCCTTGATCAATAACAAGAATGGATTGGACCCCATGCTGTTTTTACTTCATACTAATAGTTGTCAAAGCTGGTGAAAGATTCTCATTAATTATCAACAAATGCCATTCTTGGTAGCTCATGCTATTTTCATTATCCCATTCTTGGCAGTCAATTGTTCGGAGCATCTGGCTGTGTAAAGCATTGAGGAAGCAGCACTTTGAAATACATCAGTGATGAGTTATTGGGATTTTTGTCTATGAAGGAAGCAAGAACTATGTTTGTATCACAGATCCAATTTAAGAAGAGATAGAAAGATTATTATGACAGAACTAATACATGCAGAACAAGTAGAATATACATTGTCATACAATGTTAAGGAAGCTCCCAAAAAAGCAAAGAGGCTATATCTACAAATTTAAAAAGTTTGCATAGAAAAGTATGTTTAGTAAGTTTACATGATTAAAACCATGGTATTAATTACCTTTGAAAGCCCACTGAAATTAATCGGCAACAACTCCGAGGAGGCTTCCTTCTCTTGATCAGGAGTCAAGGTAACAAATGCCTCAGCCTCAAGGGAAATTGCACGCTCACTTTTGTTTAAGACCTGTAACTCAGGGCCCACAGTGTCTAGCATGACCTGGAAAAGGATATCGGGCATGGGTTTTCATCATAGAGAGCCAAACCAATCTTACAACCACACACAGAAAATTAAATTAAACATAATTTAATATACATCAAATTTAGCAAGTAACAGGCTCATTCTGTAGTAATCAACTAAAAGAACGCATAAGAAGTGGGTTGGAAGTAAAGGAGAGGAGAAAGTTGGAGTCCCCACCCGTGCTACCAAATGCCACAACTTTTACTATAAATAAAAGAAAATAATGCAAAAATTAAGTATAAAGATGCCCCTTGAAAGAGGCAAATAATGGAACTCACCGCACAGAGCTTCTTGGTGCTCTTGACGGCTAGCTTCAGATTTTCGAGAGTTTCTTGGTGATAATCGATATCACCCCATGAGAAGTCAAAGCGTGCCACTGTCAATGTACATATACGATTTATTTAAGCGAAGCAGTTCTTGTAAAAATAAATAACAGATCAAATGAACAAAAAGAAAAACAGTGTGATGTGAAATTAAAAGACGAGAGGTGGTAGAGGAGAATGATTACCAGACATGCCAGCCTTAAGGCAAGAAGAAATCACCTCCACGGATCGTGATTTTGGCCCCAGCGTCCCCACGATTTTGGTCATCGCGGGGAAGAAACTCTGCAGTAAAAATTGATTTTAGATCATTACCAAAATCAAAAATTAAATCAAAAGTTCTCTGCGACACATCACACATGATATATGATTTCACGCCCAGAAAAAAAATAGAAATAAGAAAAGAAAAGAAATAAACAAATCCGTATATCGAAAATAAGATCGTAGTCAAGTAAATTCAAAGAAGAGGGGAAAGGGGAAAGGGGAGAAGAGAACAAGGCGCAGCAACAATATTAGGTTGGTTGAGGAAGGGGGAAAGAGTAGAAAACTCACAGGCTTGGATGGCTCTAAGATAGAAGCCATCCTGATGGGCTCTTCCAGCAGGAGATGAGTTGAATGCATCTTTCTCTTCTTTGTTTTCTTTACTCTTTCGTTGCTCTGATAGGGTTTCTCTTGAGCAAACACGGAGCCAAACAAGCGGAACAAAGATTGAAGGAGAGGTAGGCGACCACCAATACCAAAGGAGCAAATTAATATTCCCAAATTGTACGAATTTTCTTTCCACCGCTCTGATATATTCACACCCTCTTTTCCTTTTCCGCTCCCTCCTCCATAAAATTGTTAATGTTATTTTAATGGCCACTGTTTCACCACCTAACTTATAAAAGCAGAGGGCGTAACGCTTGAGAAACACTGGAGTAAACATATCATACACAGGGACAAGCCCAACACCATAATCAGTGGGCCGATTTCCAGCCTGCTAACCCAGAGCCAATCCGTGTGCCTGAACCGTCGTGCAGCTAGTTTTAACATGGAATTGGCGTGCGGAGGAACTCGATTCAATTCTCAGGTCAAACCATGCGGTTTGATTCGAGACGGAGAGGGCCTGACCCCGCCTTTGTCAGAAAAATAGTAATACACGTTATTATTTGTCTGTCTCAAAGGCAAAAGCAGTTCCTCGTCTTCCAAGATTGGATCAATCTCTGGGCTTTTGACCCAAAAGTGCCCAAGTTAGACAAAGCAATTTCGTGGTGTCGTAGAGAAACTAAAAAGAGGTGTCGAGCCAAAACTGGTTGAACCATTGATTTTTCCGAACCCACCAATCTCATCATTCATTCGCTTAGTTTTTTTATTAGAGAGCGATAGAACCAGAATCACAACCTAAAAATTGCGTTGGGGTTTGGAAAAATTGGTCGATTGTTTTGCGTGGTGGGAAGGAATCAATCCCTCCTCAAACGAAAGCTATATACCAAACCGGGGAAACCCAAGCCCAGGCTCCAGAGAAGTGATGATGGCGGTGACATCGCGAAGCGGAGAAGAAGGAGGGTGAAAAAGAGAGGGTTCAGCGGTTGATGAGTACCGTTCCCCTCCCTCGAGGGTCACCTTCCCGGATGCCGCCCTCCGGATGAGTGGATCCTCCACCACGCCTCCGTTGCTCAAGCTACAAGTCGAAGAATCCTCCGAGAGCATGAGCCCTAACAACATGTGGCAGGTACTCTTCTTCTCTTTGGCCATTATGTTCTTAAGGACGGTTACAGGTTGGGTTGCTTGCTTGCTTGCTTGCTTGCTTGCTTGTTTCAATGTCCAAGGCAAATGAAGATGTGAACCTAATAAAAAGTATGTGAATTAAACTTGACGAAATCTCCATGTAGATGGTCTCATTCCTTCTCCACAGCCGATCGGTTAAGAGATAAATCTCTATCTTTCTGGGCGAAGCTAGTAAGTAAGCGTTTAAGATAAAAGTTCCACTTTCAGGAACGAACTAGCAAGCGATTGGTAACATGGTGGCAAATCAAAACAATCTAGGTTCAACATACCGCTGTGCAAAACGGAGCCTAGGATTAGATTTAATGGCCCCATGTCTCATTAATATAGATTATATTACCATGCATCACCCATGATGTACATGGTTTTGCTTTGGGTTTAGTTGAGCTCGCCATACCCCTTTGCCTTTTTCATGTTTCCCCAACATTATTTACAGCCCTATAGTAGACTTCCTTGTGGATGATTCTGGTATGAGTTGGAATTCCTCATCATCCAATTGTGCATAAGCAATTATACTAAGATGCTGGAATACCTGTTTCTTTCAGTTATGAGATGTGTTCTTCACAAAAGCAGTTGCTCATTAATTCATTCACTGGTAGAGTAGATCTTGTGCAATCAATGAATGTACAATAATTAATGGATAAAGATTGTAAACCTTAAATATAAATAATAATTCTTTGGTTCCTCAATTTTGTGTTATTACATATGCTTTGTCTTTCGTGTTTCATAACCTTGTGAAAGCACTTTGGTGAATGAATGGAGGTTTATCCATATTTACTCTGTTGCAACACATAGTGAAGAAGATAGTCCTATGCCGCCAGATGCAGAATTTTCAGTGAGTGGCCAATTATTTCAAAGAAGGGATATTAGTTGGATAGGGATTCATGCTTGTTTAGGCCAATTTTGGCTTTGGTTCATGTTTGAAGCAACTCTTCTACTAAATTGATTGCACATCCATGTCAAATGGTGCAATCTGCCTGCATAACTTTTTTGCCACCATGAAATTCAACTAATGCCCTTGATACGCCTACAAACAAGGGGAATTATGGTTTCACATTATTCTGAAGCAACCCTTCTGCATCTATTGATTTCAGGTGATGCATTCGGCATACACTAATTCTGTTTGCATGAAGTTCAGGGATATTGATCCTTCAGTTCATTGGTGTAATTCTCCTTGTTGTTTTCATCTTTTATCTTTTCAACAATGGTGACAAACGCAAATTATGCGCTTTATATTGTGCATGCGATTATGATATGCTCAGAAGTTTTTTTGTGTATTGGGATTGAGAGGTATATATTGTTGATCTTTTTTTCTATAGCGAGCTGTTAGTTATTATTGATTACTGGAAACTCGGCTAACAAAAAGATCAATGGCAGCGTACATCATCAAGATTCTTACTTTGCCCATCAGAATCATGCCCAGATTATCCACAACAGACTTTTAAATAATCTTGCTTTATAAATTCTGTTTCTTGCAATGGAATCAAGCTTCAACCCAATCTGCATTCAGCGTTCCCTTTTTTTATATTTTTTTATAATCTACGCTTAACATCACATTCAGTTTGACTTGTTAAGGTACAATTGTTTGTTTTCTCCAGAAGACCTGGAGACTCCTTGCTGTAAAGCTGCGCAGCATGCACTCACTTGGAGATTCCCTGCCTCCACAAATTCATGCCCAGTTCATGTTTTCATGAGCTGTGATTATGTGTTTGTGATAATCTCTGTTAGATGATATATTAGGTTACTTGTATATAAGGTGTTATCTTTTTCATAGCCACTTCTATATTCATCTGTTATCTATATATTCACGGGCTTAGTCCTGGTGGTGCAAACTTAATTACTTTGTTTCAATCTCAATGAAATGATGGCTGTGATTTTTCTCATCAGTAAATTCATGATAGTTATCCACAGGAAAGCACTTATCCTTCATGGAAAACAAGTTAAATTAATTTGAAGCAACAAACTTTTTAAATGGATGATATTATCTGCTGTTTGCTCTGGTTTGTATTGTGCCTATTTACAGTCTAGTGCATGTGACGTGTCTATTCTTGTTGCCATTGCAAGATCTAATTTACTTGTCTTCCAGGTGTACGCACTTGGAGGGTTTATGGTGTTAAAGTGGATGTGGGCCAGATGGAGGGAAAGGAACACTGGAGGAAGATCTGAAGATTCGTCTGCTTAGAAATAACAGATTTTCATAATAAGCAGAGTCTGCACTTTTCGAGTTTAAATTCTAGCTGAAAGAAAGGCTCATGCCAGACCACCCATGTATGAGGGAAAATAGTTATTGCATTTTATCTTCCCGCATGTTAATTTCAGGAGTGTGCAGCTTCTTGTATTTTCAGATTTAGACCCAGGCTGCATTTGAATACCGTTTGATTGGTTAATGGCGAATGTGCTTTTTAAATGATTACTCTAAATTTTTCTGTTCTTTTTGGTGGCCAGCATCCAACTTAACCTCTGAAACAGAAAATCGGTTTTTTTTTTTAATATATCCTGGTTTTGCAAGGAAACAAAGGCCAAACGGTGATAGATGCCTGGTGATATTTGGGAAGGGAGAATTTATAAGAGGGGGGACACAAGCTAACTAGTTGAGCAAACGCAAGCAACAGGAGAAGCTAGCTGCCTTTTTCAAGCACAAGCATGATGCGGTCTCATTGATCCTCCAGAAGATGGAATGCAAGAGCAAAAAGGGACCTGGATAAACAACATATCTCAATAGCTGAGGCGGCCATCTTCAGTAGTGGTGGCGGTGGCAAGAGAAGGTGAGAGGGATGCACGAGGCTCATCCATATCCTCGGCAAGTGGTGACTGCTCCACCCTTATTTCCTCGATCATCTTCACCACTTCTGACATGGCCGGCCTCGCATCCGGCTGCTGGGAAACGCATGCTAGTGCTACTTGGAGCATGGCCACCATCTCCCCTTCGATGTTCTTGTAACGCTTCAGCTCCACATCAA
Source organism: Dioscorea cayenensis subsp. rotundata (assembly GCF_009730915.1). Taxonomy (NCBI): domain Eukaryota; kingdom Viridiplantae; phylum Streptophyta; class Magnoliopsida; order Dioscoreales; family Dioscoreaceae; genus Dioscorea; species Dioscorea cayenensis. Next base: position 503,084 of record NC_052475.1, read on the forward strand.
ACACCTCGGCAGTCCACTCCTCCCGCACTACTGACCTCACCCACTCTGGCAGATTGGTAGCAATGAGGCTACCGCCACGGCTGGTGACAGGACTAGGATACTGTGGCGGGGCTCTCCCAGTGAGCACTTCTAACAGCAACACCCCGAACGCGTAGATGTCCGCCTCTTGGGACAACCTCTTGTTCTCAGCCTGCTCGGGCGCCCGGTAACCTCCCAATCTAGACGTGGTGTGGGCTGGGTTAAGAAGCAGAGCCAGGCCAAAGTCAGATATGCAAGCCATGCCGTTCTTGTCAAGGAGGACATTAGATGATTTAACGTTCCCGTGGGGGATTTTGGATGATGCATACTCTTTATGTATACAGGCGAGCCCACGAGCAGCTCCCAAAACCAGGCTAATCCTTGTAGTCCAGTCCAATGGTAATCTGCCAGCCCCCCGGTTTCCTGGACATAAGGCAGTCACACCACTGCATAATTATGTACATGCAACCATTCACCAGTTCATCTGTTCAGTGTTGAGAATATATATTACCGTGAAGAAGAGTGTACAAGCTGCCGTTGGGCAGATAGTCGTAGATAAGCAGCTTCTCCTGCTTGGCGTAATAGTAGGCACGGAGGTTGACCAAGTTGGTGTGCCGCAGCCGACCGATGATGCCCATGTAGCTGTCAAACTCCTTTCTTGGACACGGATTGGCATCGCGGAGCCGCTTCACTGCCACCATGCACCCGTCCTCCAGCACCGCCCTGTACACTGTTCCTAATGTCCCTTTCCCCACCATCTCTGCCGATGCGCGCAGCAAGTCCTCTAGCTCGAACCGCCGGTGACGTCCTCTCCTCCTGCTTCCGTCACTTCCAGTCTCCTCCTCCTCCTCCTCCTCCTCGTCGCCCTCGAAGAACACTAGCTTAGTCTGTGTCGCCAGCGCCGCACCACTATCTCCGCTGTCCCTGCCGTTTCCCTTGCCCCTCTCATCCGTGTAATGGGAACCACCGTCATGACCTTCAACATTGCTCCTCTTATCCTCATCTCGGCCACCACCAAACCTCCTGGAGCAGCAATAAGCCACTGAAAAGGAGACCACCACCAGAAGGAACAACGCATTCCCCACAACTATCCCAACGATTGTACCGGTGCTCAATCCCTCCCTCCTTCCTTCTTTGTCCATTACTCTACCTCTTACTTGCCCCCCGTTAGCCGTGGAAGAATCAGGCATGGAGCTGGGGTTGGAGGGCACCACCGCCTGCGATGATGAGGAAGAAGGTGGCTCCTGTGGTCTGAAGGAGCAGAGTGGCAGAGGAGGACTGGGCCCGCAGAGCCCGGCATTGCCATTGAGGGATGTCAGCCCAAACTTGTTGCGCATGCCATCAGGGACCCTCCCATAGAGCTCGTTGTTGGAGGCGTTGAATTCGTCAAGGCGTGGAAGCACTTTGGAGAGGTCGGGGACAAGCCCAGAAAGCAAATTATTCTGGAGGCGCAGGCTGACGAGGCGGGTGAGGTTGGCAATGCTGTTGGCGGGGATAGGACCAGAGAGATCATTGTCTGAAAGGTCGAGGCGGAGGAGGCGCTTGAGGAGACCCACTGAAGGAGGTATAGGGCCGGAAAGATCATTGTGGGCAAGGTATAGGTGCTTGAGGTTTGGAAGGGATGGTAGGAGAGTGAGGAGGGTACCGTTGAGACGGTTGTCATGCAGATCGAGCAATCTAAGCTGGTCAAGGTGGGAGAGAGCGTCAAGGGGTCCCCGGAGATCAAGAGATGGGAGGGAGAGAGATGATTCTGCCAGCTCTTGAGCACTGAACGCCACGCCAACTACCTTTACAGGCGTCGGGTGTGCTCCAGTTCACATCCAGATTACCGTGCGCGTCTGCCCTGTACCGGAAGATGATGAGGGCATCAGTGTCACTAGGCTTGCGGTTGAGCTGAGGCAATGCCTGTGGAAGTGACGTGATGAGCAGTTGCTGAAGCAGCAGCAGCAGCAGTTGAAGACACAGGCGGAGACGGGTGTGAAGGTTGGAAGGCGCCATAATAACCATTGATCTCACGTCTTCCATTCTCACACTCGTACCACCATCACACACCGACCGAAGACAATTTCAAACTTTTGAGGGGGCAGCCGGGCAGGGGTTGAGAATTGTGTCAATCCCGTACCTGATGACGACGCAGCTCTCTGTTAGTAATAATTTCTCTCTCTACCTTCTACCTTCGTGTTGTGAGTTACCAGCGGGAATATGTGTTTAAAACTTGAAAGTTTCAAAAAGCAAAGAAGAGGTGGAAAGAAAGTGCTGTAATGAACCTCTTTACTGCTTGAAAAGATGATTGGAAACAAAGAAACCCACCCTTCCTCTCGGCAGCCTTCTATTTTCCACTGCTCTGCTGTATTGGGCTCCCTTTTGAATGAGCTCAGATGACCCATTACTCTATTTTGCTTTGTCCCTTCGAGGGCTGATATGAAGGCCTTGTAATAAAAAAAGACACAAAAAAAAGTTCACAAAGGTAAAAGAAATAATGAAAAAGTAAAGGTATTCTTGTCGAGAGTGTGAGAATGTGGTGTGGTGGGCAGAAATCATGACTGGCACCTTTGCCCATTGCCCCGCTTAAGGAACGATGAGTGAGCGCATGCCATACCGCAGTGATAATTTGCTTTGATCTGCTTCTTCTAAGCTTCTGCAATCATGCCATGCATTACCACAATTTTAACCTTTTTATATTTCCCTCCCACAATTTTCTGTTCTTTTTTATTATTAATTGAAGTGGTTTATCCATCTTCTTAAAAAAAAATTAATTAAAAAAAATTAAATACTCAACCTGATTCAAATGAAGCTGATTGTTGTTACGGAATTAATTATCATAGCTCCTCATCTGCTGTGTTTTCCGTCAATTTTGCCTTTGGAATATGTTTAAAACAACTAGGGTCATAAATGGGAATTATGGTTTCACATTCACATTATTCTGAAGCAACCCTTCTGCATCCGTTGATGTCAGGTGATGCATTCAGCGTTCACTAGTTTTGTTTACATGAAGTTCAGGGATGTTGATCTTTAAGTTCATTGAAGCAATTCTCCTTTTTTGTCTTTCCAACAATGATGACAAACACAAATTATGCACTTTGTCTTGCGCATGCCATTATGGTATGCTCAGAAGTTTTTGTGTATTGGGATTGAGAGGTGTGTATTGTTGATATTTTTCTACAGCAAGCTGATAGATATCATTAATTACTGGGATCTCAGCTGACAAAAAAGATCAAAAGGCATACACTATCAAGATCCTTAATTTCTTTTGCCCATTTTAACTCAGTCCAGATGATTCTCTGCGACGGAACTTTTAAATAATCTTGTTTTATAAATTCATCTCTCTCAGATTTCTCAGCCTTATATTCTCACCCATTGTTTCTTGCAATGGAAAGGGCTTTCTGCATCAAGCATCAACACTATCCACATTTAACTTCCCCTTTTTATATTTTATATTATCAATAATCTATGCTCAATTTCACATTTTTAGTCATTGAGGCGGATTAAAGATGGATGTCATCTAGCTTGACTTTTTAAGGCACTTTGTTTGTTCTCTCCAGAAGACCTGTAGACTCCTAGCTGTAAAGCAGCGCAGCGTGCGTCCACTTGGAGATTCCCTGCCTCCACAACCCCATGCCTAGTTCATGCTATGCTACCAGGAGCTGTGATGATGTGTTCGGGATGATCTTTGTTAGATGATATATTAGGTTACTTGTATATCAGGTGTTATCTACTTATCTTTTTCATAGTTACTTCTATATTCATGGCTTAGCCCTTGCAATGCAAGCTTAATCACATTGTTTCAATCTCCAATGGAATTATGACTGTATTTTTTATTTTTTTTTACCCATCAGTAAATTCGTGATAATCTCTGTTAGGTATATCAGGTGTTATTTTTTCATAGTCACTCCTATATGTTGGAAATATAGTACCACATCGGTTGTGTAATAGAATTGTAATGGGTTTATATATAGGAATAGAGGTTGAGTCACTAAGTCTTGAGACTTTTTGGTGTAAGACTCCTAAGCCCATATAAAGCCCATATAGAACCCACTAGTACCAAAAATATAAAATCTAACACTATATATGTCTTATCTATATGTTCATGGGCTTAGCCCTTGTAATGCAAGCTTAATCACATAGTTTCAAGTTCAATGGAATAATAGCTTCCTTTTTTTCTCAAAAAAAAAATCGTGATAGTTATCTACAGGAAAGCACTTATCCTTACTCCTTAGTGCAACAAGTTAAATTAATTTGAAGCAGCAAACTTTATAAAAGGGATGTTTTTTTTTTTTGCTGTTTGCTATGCTTTGTATTGTGTCTATTCACATTCTAGTGTATGTGACATCACTGACATGTCTATGCTTGTTGGCATTGCAATATCTAATTTGCATGTCTTGCAGGTCTACGCACTAGGAGGGTTTATGGTGTCAAGGTGGATGTGGGCCAGATGGAAGGCATTCTCCTTGTCCAAAGTTAGTCACATTCTTCATTCTTCATGTAAAAGGTGAAACGCACCAGTAAAGATGTGTTTCATTGGGGATGAACAAACGAGGCCGGAAATTGCGCTTAATGAGTGGGAGCGCGTGAACCATATATTGTCAAATGGTGGTGACTCCTGGCTCTATGGCACTAACCTGGAGGCTGGAGCCACTGTGGCCCCCGTTACCATGAGTGTGGACTATATATTTACGTAAGGGGCCATTTATGTAGCGTTAGCTAGCCTTTTCCTTTGATCCGGATTCCGAACAGATCGAAGAGAGGCCATGGCGTGGCACTCACATTGATTGCCTGCAGCTGGAAGCCTGGAACCTTCATTGCGCGCGATTTTCCACTACATCTACATCAACCGGGATATCAGATATGATAGTAGTTGTCCCTCATCACCAAGCAAACACTCCCTGCAAGTGCAAGTAATCCACGTCCAAACCCAAACTCTTCGACATCACCTTCAGCGATCCTCCGCGCCGGGCAACTCCACCAGCTCTCCCATGCATACTCTCCGTATCCTTGGGTTCATAGCACATTCGGACCTCTTTACAAGACGTCACATAAGTCCATATATAGCTAGACATGCACGTATATCTGTGCACATGATACTGATCTCCTTGAGGATTGCAGAGAGAAGCGGCCACTTGTCATGATCCTAGCCTTGAGAGAATGTGAGGAAGTTCAGGTGGTAGCTAGTCGAACAACACGCATGCTAGCGTCTATATATGTAGGGATGTAAGTGGGGTTGAGCGGGAAATGAGATTCCCGTCCCCATCTCCGCTTCCCACGGGGCGGGGATTTCCCGTCTCCAAATTCTCCGCGGGGGAGGAATTATCCCCACGGCAATTTTTTTTATTACATAAAATTCTAATAATATTATATATCAATATATATATATATATATGTATATTAAAGTAGAAAACACTATTTGACACTCATCGATTTCTCATGTAAATTTTTACCAATATTATTTTAATAATATTAAAATATTTATAACATAACACTAAATTATATTGTTTTTAAACTAATTTTTTTATTATTTTTATCTCATAATATATAATAAATTTAATTTTTATAAAAAAATATTATATTTTTGAAGTTGATAAATAGCTTATTTTATTTAATCTTATAATCTTATATTCATATTGAATTATTTGTTTGAAACCCAAATATTTGGTACTTATAATCTTATATTCATATCAATTATTTTTAAAAAAATAAATAAATAATCATATGAGTTATTTTCAATATATATATATATTATTAAAAATCGGGGATTCCATGGGGAGCGAGCCGGGAGGGATGTTCCCCTGCTCTCCCGACCCGCATGGGGGTTATTTTGGGGAATCCCCGCCTCAAGCGGGTCCGGACGGGAAACGGAGATTCCACGCCCCATTTACATCCCTATATATATATATATATATATATGTACCTGAACATGCCGTGACCTTCATGCGTCTTGGTAGTATATGAGCGTACGTACTTAATAGTGTTTTGCTTTCTGGCCCTTCCATGGCTTTGGATTGGAGGGCGATGAACACCTCCAAGTATCCATGCAATCTTCAAATGGATCTACAATTTTTATTTTTTTACTTTTTTTTTTCAAAGCTGAAGCAAAACAGATAAATCAAATATCACATAAATAAATCACAAGAATATATTGAAAGTGGAATATAGGCCCCACATTATCAAAATATATATATTAAATAAAATTACAAAATTTTATTTAATATATATATATAAACTTTTATTTTTTTATTTTTTTAATAATGATTTTTTTAAAAAAATGGGGATTCCTTGCTTTTTTCCATGTAGATAAAGAATTTGGTCAATTTGTCCCATTTTTTTAAATAGAATGAGGAGAGATTCTTGTCCATGTATAACTTTTAAAATTATAATTAATTACAATTTTATCATTATAAATCTTTGGTTTTGTTGAGCCTTGTGTATTGGATTATGGAGTATGGTTTTATATGTATAAATTCTATATTTTATGGTTTAACTATATTTAGATATTTTGATGTATTTGGTTTTTTTTTTTATAATGTGTTTACCATGAAAAGACCATGACACTAACAAAATAAAATAAAATAACAAAAATCTAAAACTTTTTTGGGTTGATTTTAATAAATCACATTGATGTTGGGCTGATGTCCGTGTAAATAAGAATGACTTGGTGTTTTATTAGGCCTGGCCCAAAATCAAAATCTAAGTCAAAATCTAAGCTGGATCGAATCCTGTTGTTCAAGGGCGGGAAGAATAGCGCCCCACATTTCGTGAAAAGCCATCGAAGTGCGCGTCCGTCTATCTGTATCTGATCGTCGTGCAATCGGCCTCTTCTCCTTCTTCTTGTTTGTTTGTTTGTTTGTCTGTCTGTCTGTCTGATGCTACTCCGATGGGTAATAAGGCCACCGACGAACAGGTCTCCGTCGTTCGCGCTGTCGTTGGTCAAGATTTCTCAGATATGGACATCATCCGCGCCCTCCATATGGCCAACAACGACGCCGCCGCTGCAATCAACATCATCTTCGATACTCCTCACTTTCGCATTTCCTCCTCCCCTCCAAACAAAAACCCTAATCCCCCGGTGATCCTCAAGGAGACTCAGAGTCCCGTTTCTTCGACTGCCAAAGTTATCGCGGAGAGCCGCGTCACCCCACCGGAGTCATCGGAACAAGAAATAGAGGGACACTGGTGGCTTGTCGGGACCTCGGAGCTCGCGGGGCTTTCCACATGCAAAGGAAGGAGGATCAAAGTGGGGGACAAGGTGAACTTCTCTTTTCCATCACGAAATAAAATTACTTCCCCTTCCCCCGGCAAGTTCCCCGGCAGAGGGCGGTCCATGGCTTCTTGTTCCGAGATAGTGCGCTTCTCTACACAGGAATCTGGAGAGGTCTGATCCATTTATGCCTGAAAATTCTTCACCACCGCCTTCGCCTTCGTTGTTCTTCGGACGTTTATTTGCTTCTCGCTTGCTTTGTGTGTAGATTGGTCGCATCCCGAATGAATGGGCTCGCTGCCTTTCGCCGCTCGTGAGGGAGAAGAAGATCAGTATCGAGGGCTTTTGCAGTTCTGCTCCGGAAATACTTGGCATCATGGACACCATCCTCTTATCAGTCAGGTAATTTATTTTGCCTATGATGCAGAGAATCAGCTGGCCTCTCGCCAGGTTTACAATGACCATATGAGGTTTCCATTCTTTGGGGGGGAAATTGGACTGTTTTCTGTCTTCTTTTTCACCGTTATAGAATATATCTTTGTTACTTACACATCATCTCACATGTCCACTGTTCAGTGTGTACATCAATGGTTTAATGTTCCGTAAACAACAAAAAACATTGGCGAGGTTAAATCGTTCAGCAACGGAGGAATCTACGGTGCATCCGTTTCCAACACTTTTCAGATTGCTTGGCCTCACCCCATTTAAGAAAGTATATTCAATCTTGGATCATGCATCATCACTGACCTTTTTCTCTATGACTGGTGATGTTTGTTTTAACTTTTGTAACTATAATCAGGCTCAGATTACTCCAGATGACATTTGCTCAAAAAAACGGCGTATAGAATCAAAGGTGCATGACGATATTTGTTTCTTTCTCCTTTGTCAGAAATTCCAATTCCAACTTTCTTTTTAACCAAATGTAGTTGTACAGGACAGTTCTGGTGCACATACTGCTGTGCCACCCGCAGAGAAATGTAGGAAACTATCTACTCAAGGGAGTAATATGGAAAGCAGTCATGATTCTATTTCAGATCATGATTTTAATAAAATCGTTGGAATTACAGATGGTTCTGAATTAGAGGTTGTGCACATAAAAGATTGGCTTTTTTTTGCCCTTGTGTGCAACAAATTCTCAGGTACATTGTTCTTATTGATTTATGCCGTTTTTTATGTTATTACAGGAAATGGACGCACCTGACACTCTGTTATGTGAGTTAAGGCCATACCAGAAGCAGGCTCTTCACTGGATGGTGCAACTGGAGAAAGGAAAATGTCCCGAGGAGGCAGCAACAAGTCTTCATCCCTGCTGGGACGCGTATCGTGTTGCAGATAAGTATGTCAGATATATACTCAAGTTTTTTTGCAAAATAAAACAAGCATAGGCTGACAATATTTTTTACTTTCAGGAGGAAGCTTGTCATTTACTTAAACTCATTTTCAGGGGAAGCCACTACTGAATTCCCTAGCAGTCTGCACATGTCCAGAGGAGGAGTATGTTTCTGTGATGACTTTTGAACAATTTCTTCTTGTCCTTAAATTCGTCACTGGCCATTATATTTGATTTAAACATGCATTTCATAGATTCTGGCAGATGCAATGGGTCTGGGGAAGACCATCATGACTCTATGTCTTCTGCTTACTGATTCTGACAAAGGGGCTCACTGTTCTCCTCGATGAGTCGATCCTTTGGTGAAGCTAATGGAAATAACCATATATCTGACCAATCACTTACTGGCCTAAAGAGTTCTGAAGGCATTTCTGGTTCTGGCAAGCTTTTCAAATCAAAAACCTTGTTTCGAGGTGGAAATTTGATTGTTTGTCCTATGACACTCCTTGGCCAGTGGAAGGTAATTTCTTTGTCATTTAGTGCTTAATAATGATTTCAAGTAATGAAATGATACCTTTTGGCTTTCGCTAGTGAGAATATCAATTTAACTGAATGGGAATGTCAATTTCACTGAACGGCAGGCTGAGATTGAAACCCATGCTCGGTGTGGTTCTCTTACCCTTTATGTCCATTATGGACAAAGCCGTCCAAAGGATGCAAAACTTCTTGCAGAGAATGATGTTGTTCTGACAACTTATGGTGTGTTAGGATCAGAATTTTCAGCTGAGGTAAGTCATATATTCTCGAAAACATATTGACACTGTGCTCTTCTTCATCCCTTGTGCTCTGTATCTATTATGTAGAATGCTGAAGACAACGGTGTACTCTACTCAGTTAGATGGTTCAGGATTGTGCTTGATGAAGCACATACTATAAAATCCTCAAAAAGCCAGATTTCTATTGCAGCAGCTGCTCTAACTGCTGACCGTAGGTGGTGCCTTACAGGCACTCCTATTCAGGTATGCCATTCTTTGAGCCTTTTTTTTAAGTGGCATTTGATTTTCAGTTCATTCTAAAGCACCATTTGGCTTTAGATGTGTGATTTAGCTCTGTTCTCATCTATGCTTCAAATGGCATTGCCATAGATGTTCTATCCTTGGTTTATTGTGTTCTCTTGGTTTTCTCCAAACTCAACATGAAATTATGATGATCTTGATCATTTTTGGCAGAATAACCTAGAAGATATATACAGTCTTCTTCGATTTTTAAGGATGGAGCCTTGGGGAAACTGGGGACTGTAAGTTATCTCCTTTGTAGCACACTGCCTATCTGCCCAACTTATTGTGCTTATTGTTGTAGTTTGAGTAAATCTAAGTTAGTAGCAATTTGCATGCATTCACAACTTCGTAAATGGTGTTTAGCAATCATGTTGATTGCCTGCTTTATTAATGCTCCTTTGTGTAAAGAAAATATGATCATTCAGAAATATTTCACGCAGAACTTTTTTCCCTGGTGCATCATATTATTTATCTAAAGGAGAACCCATCCCCCTATCCCCCCTCCTTCCATTTGCTATGACTTCATAAAAAGTGTACATTCTTACTTACAAATTTCTATTAAAACATGTGAAATGGTCTTCCCAGTTCTCATTATGTCAACCGCCGTAGGCAGCTCGCTTTCTTGGTTGAATACTTTATTCCATTTGCTTCCTGTTGATCTTTCTAGTTATATGTTATTGTGGTTGTGTTCCATCTTTAACGTTATGTTATACAAGATTCTGAGGCCTATATACTTGTGGATGTCTGTCTTGTCGAATATAGATCACTTGTTTAATTGTTGATGTCATATGAGTTAAAGTGATTGACACCCTAAGATTGCTGGAGGAATTGATGCTATTCTATGGAGAAACACAAACTCAACCACATGCAGTTCTTTACTTTTTCCCTTTGGAAGGCATTTTATAGATATCATTTTGCTTTCTTGGACATGGAAGGTGGCATAAGCTTATACAAAGGCCCTATGAGGAAGGTGATGAACGCGGCCTGAAGTTGGTGCAGTCCATTTTAAAGCCAATAATGTTAAGAAGAACAAAGTCAAGCACTGATAAAGATGGAAAGTAAGTTAAGATGCACAATCCTGTAGTTGATATCTTAAAGTGCTTTATTTTATTCCCTTGGTTCTCTGTTTCAGGCCAATTCTTGTTCTTCCTCCAGCTGACATTCAGGTAATTTATTGTGAACTGACAACAGCTGAGCAGGACTTCTATCAGGCTTTATTTAGAAAATCTAAGGTATATTAGCTTTTATGCTAGAGAGGTTGTATGATGTCATTCTGGCAATAGAAGCCTCACATTTTGAATATTCAATCAGGTAAAGTTTGATCAATTTGTTGAGCAAGGACGGGTTCTACACAATTATGCTTCAATTCTGGAGTTACTTTTACGTCTTCGCCAGTGCTGTGACCATCCATTTCTTGTCATGAGGTTTGCACCTTGACAGACTCTTAATACTTCTCCCTTTCATACTTAATTTCTTCTGAGGCAAGGGGATGCAAGATGCATTCCATAGATATGCTCACTATGTACCGTAAATGTCTACCCTAAAGGAAACTTAATAGTAGTTTGCTCAGATTATTCCTAGTTTTCATGCTGAAGTCTGTAGCCTGTGAAATTGAACTGTGGTGATATTTTTCATAACTAATGCCATTCAATGCCTTTGTGTCTTCACGCATGGAATGAAACTTCTTTATTTATTTATTGCCTTCTTAACAGCATGGTTGCCCACTTATTATTGATTACCAAGATTAATGTAATTCTAAATTGCATGTAGATAGAACACTGCTTTCTTTGATATGTTTATTTAATTGGATCCTGTGGGCACTACTAATACACCATTAATATTTGGTGATATTTTTGTTTTCTTTAATTTATGGAATTCCCAATATGGCCAGTCGTGGTGACACGCAAGAATATGCAGACCTTAATAAGCTTGCAAAGCATTTCCTAAAGGTTGCCAAGGACTCCAGTGGAGATTCTAACATTATCCCTTCAAAGGCATATGTTAAGGAAGTTGTGGAAGAGCTGCGTAAAGGCGAAGGAGAATGTCCTATATGCCTTGAAGCTTTTGAAGATGCAGTTTTAACACCTTGTGCTCATCGTTTGTGTCGAGAATGCCTATTGGCTAGCTGGCGAAGTACAACGGCTGGTCTTTGTCCTGTTTGTAGGTATCCTGCTGTTTCATTTGTGTCTATTTATTCTTTTATTGTGAGGATTTTATTCATGCCCTTGTACTTCATTGTACGTAAGCATAACAGGAAAGTGATTGTGCTTGTGTCTACAGGAAAGTGATTAACAAGCAAGACCTTATTACTGCACCTACTGAAAGCCGTTTTCAGATTGACATTGAGAAGAATTGGGTGGAATCCACCAAGGTTTCTGTTTTACTGCAAGAACTGGAAAAGCTTCGTCATGCGGGTTCAAAAAGCATTGTCTTCAGTCAATGGACTGCTTTTTTGGATCTTCTGCAAATCCCCCTTTCTCGGTAAAATACAGTTTTTCTATAAATCCGCATATAATAAGAGATTGCCTTTTTTAATAAGCAAAACTTCAGTAAACTACAAGTTAGACGCAGGAGAGAAACGTTAATAGAAATGGTGGAATGTTAGTGTATTGATAATATATTTGAAAATTGGAAGTCCTTGAAAGAGTAGTTTTTGTGTACACAAGGATTGGGTGAAAGTATATTAGCGCTTCTTCCATCATCTTTTGTTTACTTTGTAGATTAGAATGCTAAAATTGTTGCATGTTTCTGGTTCCAGAAGCAATCTCAAATTTGTTCGTTTGGATGGGACATCAAATCAACAACAGCGAGAGAAAATAATTAGTCAGTTTACTGAGGATGAGAACATTTTGGTTTGTCATCATATCATTGACTCAGTTGCTTCTTTCTTGGTTTTCTGTTTCAACTTTTTTTTATCTGTTTACTGTTTTAGGTACTATTGATGTCTTTGAAAGCTGGTGGTGTGGGGATAAACCTTACTGCAGCAACCAATGCCTTCCTCTTGGTATGTGAAGTTTGACTAATCGTTATAATATTTGTGGTGTTTGAATCTATAAACACCAGGTAGTACCAGGCTAAAGATAGATATTGCATGTATTATTCCTTTTAACCTTATAATGAACCTTGCAAAGTATTCATGACAATTACAAGTCTTTGGGTTAAATCAAGCACATATATGTTTAGCTTGTATTTATTATGGTATCAAGCTTGGTTAATTACTTTGTTTGCTATGCAACTGACTAAAAATAGACTAGCATGTATTAAAGATATATATAAGAGTAAGTAATAATCCCTCACCGGTTGATGTGATTTGAATAGTTTGGGTCTCATCGTATCAGCTTAAGTTTTTAGGTTGAATCAATCTTGCATGAGATATATTTGGTTTGTATCTAATATTTATTTTCAGTTAAAAATTTCTGAAGCTAATCCTTCATTTCTCTTTCTTTTGCATGATCGCAAATCAAGGTTGGTAAAGCTAATGTTGAAGACATTTTATCTATCTATTTGTTTCATGACTATGGTATTTAATGGAAGCCAAAACAACTTGTTGAACGGTTGAAAGATACTATGATGTGCTTGTAGTTTAATGTGTGAACCTACGATTTATATTTCCTGTAGGATCCTTGGTGGAACCCAGCTGTTGAGGAGCAGGCTGTCATGCGCATACATCGTATTGGTCAAACTAAAAGTGTCTCAATCAGGAGGTTTATTGTGAAGGTACTGATTATATTAGACAGTCCGTTAAGAAGAGATATTACAAGAAAAATTCAAAAACAAAACAAGAAACTCCCCTGGACAAGAAACAACAGACCAGAAAAAAGAAAATAAAAGTAAGAGAACAGAAATTAAAACTGAAAACCAGCTCTCAACAATCTTCATAATCCACTTAGGCTTATCCATTCCCTGATGAAAGAGAGAGTTGGACTGAGTTAACACCATGCCCAGCTAAAGAAATTTTGTTGGTGTCCTCTTCTTCATATCAATATTGTTTTGTCAAGGCTATTACCATATTTGGGGTGTGGCCATAGACAAAATGGTGCAGTGAAACAAATAAGCCCCACAAACAAGTAGCCCTAGCCAACCCACTAACTGCTACCCATTGTGAAATAAGATTTCAAATGTATTTTTTTGTTTTTCAATTACTTAAATACTCTAAAAGGCTCTAACAGTATTGTTAAGTCATCTGCAATAGTTTTATTTTTGTGCAAGTTGTAACTGATCTGCTGATATTAACCTTCAGGGGACAGTTGAGGAAAGGATGGAAGTTGTGCAGGCACGGAAACAGAGGATGATATCTGGAGCTCTAACTGATCAGGAGGTTCGAACAGCAAGAATAGAGGAGCTTAAGATGTTCTTTACTTGAAAAATGAACATGTTAAAGAAATTCAAGTTCCAAGCTTCAGCCTGGAGTGCGCTTGGAAGAGTTGTGATACCATTGCTGGTGACCGGATCTCCCTCTGAAAATACATGAGCAGTAGTAAGAGCATGTGATATAATTAACCTCTTTCACCAGCATTTGCTGCAGCAGTTGATGTGCGCTCACCTCTGTTCACGATGCTTAATTTCAGAGGCACTGACAAGTGAAACTTCCTATGAAGATTGATTTTGTGAGCATTATCTTGTGTTGTAATTCTGTTTGCTTATTTGAGGCTCCCCCTCACATTCATTTGCTCTAGACAGGTAGACCAATCACATAATCTTCTGTAGCTCATTCGGTACCGTAATTTCTGTTGAAATGGCTTTTATAATTGTATACCAGTAGAGTTTAAAAGTGTATTAAAAAAGAAAAAATTGTCTGGTTGTGTTCAGTCTTAAATTATTGTTCTGCTTAACAAATGATAGGCAAAAACGGTTCACAGAGCCATCTTAGAATTATTACCTGACTTCCTTTTTCTCACAAATGAAGAACACAAGCCTCTCAAAATAAGTAAACGGCAAATCATAAATAACAAACTATCTAAAGCTGTATGCTGACATAAATTTTTTTAGCCCCCTTTTCTCTTATCTCTCTACTGCTGCTACTGCTAGTGCACGGCATCCCTGCTCACTCTGGCCGACAACTGTATCTTTACAATTTTTCGTAACATATATATTCACAATCAATCACTATATAAAACAAAATGATGGTTGCTCCTTATCTTCATTGAAGCCAGACTGCTCCTTGTATCTATCTATCTACAGCTACTCACCATCATTTTGATGATGACAAATGGCTACCATGCTTGGTGCATGCGTATCTCCAACTTGAAGATGAAACTGCTCACCAGCAACAGGAAGCAACATTAATGATGACAAATACGTTGTGCCCAGCCAGCCAATTTGTTTAGGCGTTAGGGACGAAGATGCCCACGTAACCAAACCCCACGATGAAGAATGCAAAAGCTTGCAAGAAGAGGAATATGAAGTAATGGTTACTTCCAAAGGCTATGTCATAACAACCACAGAAGAAGAGATAGGCTCCTGTCCCCAGCTCTAATACATGTAATCTGGTAAAGAGAAATATATTATCGACTACAACTAACTTGAAACGATACAACAAATAAATCAAAAACAGTAAAGAAAGCATTATAATTATTTTTTTTTATGTATAAATATAATATTACCTATCACCAATACGGAATCGTAGTTTTCTGGGTGCTTTTGCACCGAGCTTCGTTTTCAGGGCATCTCCAAGTTTCTCAGTGACCACCCATTCATTAACTCGCCCAGCCTCGAGCAGGCCAATGAATGTCGCCTTGGTCCGATGCAGAGACATGACATTCTCGAACAGAATCCAAAATACCATCAGATGAAGAGACCTGCGATGCGACATAATATATAGTCCTTGATGAATGAATCAATCAAGCAAGCAAAACAGAGAATAATAATCAAATGAAAAGGACTGATGAACGTATGGCATTGCATTCATAATGAATGACAGCAAAACAGAGTGCAGTTGGAGTTGGTTCCAGTATAAAGTACCTGGGAGTCCCGACAGCATTGAGAAGTGTTATGATTGAAGGGATGTAAACAGAACCCCACTTGGGAATTTGGACTTCAGGAACTAAAACAGTTGCAGGGATCACCAGGCAGTAGAATACAAAGGTAACGATGTGAGCGACAATCTTCCGAACCAGGAAGAAATTATAGATAACATGGACTTTCTTCAGGAGGGATACTTTCTGCAATTCCATGAAGGCGCGCGCGCGCGAAAGACAAATAACATATTAGATAACCTCACTAATAATGGCCAAACACACAAGACCAATATCATCAGTTCTACATTTCTGGCTACAGAGATAACTGACCTTGTTCCTTGCGATCTCCAACGCCATTTTCCTGAACAAATTGGCTGGCCCGCAAGACCATCTATGTTGCTGGTATCTGTAGGCTTTGAGAGTACTTGGTAATTCATTTTTAACCTGGATTATTTAACATAAAAAAAAATTAATGGGTACGCACCAGCTAGGATTCAGCAAAAACTACAGCACTTCATAACTGATAACAATTAAGATGATGATGATGATGATGATGATGATATGAGAAAGAAATATTACTAGGAATTAATAAGAAAAAGTCACCTTGATTTCCCCGAGAAATAGAAATTTCCAGCCTTTAAGGCTCGCTCTAACGGCCAAATCCATGTCCTCCACCGTCGTCCTATCTTTCCAGCCTCCAGCTTCATTAAGAGCCGCAATTCTCCAAACCCCGGCAGTCCCTGTGACACCCGTTTTCTTTTCGTTGAGTGCCGAAGGATGCTCAAGGATAGGTTATTGTTTTGTTTCATAATTCATTAGTAAATTTGGCTTATTAATTAGTTTTTAATTTATTTTCATTTATATGGAGTAGGAGTAGTTTTTTGCCTTGGCAGTTGGCAGTTGGCAGTTGGCAGTTGGGAATTGGAAGTTGGGAGTCGGGAGTTAGGAATTGGGAGGGAAGGGTGCGGAAATTTGAAATGGGAGAGACTCACTTACCGTTGAAACCGAAGAAGGCATATTTATAGGATCCCACTTCTTGTTCCACTGTAAAGTGATAGTCAAGGGACATTTCCTGCATCCTTGTCATCAGGCACTCATCCGAATTCACTGCCGAATGAATGAATGGTTTCTAAAAGTCAAGGGCCGGAACAAACCAAAATGTAATAACCAAAGTTAAAAAGATATAATCATGTGTATCATATTCTTGGCAAGAGGACCCATCAATTTAATTGCTTGCCCAATATAATGTTATAACGAAATTTCAAAGAAAAATAAATACTTGCAATGGATATGGATATATGGTATATAACATTGACTGCTCTCAAATAAGAAAAAGAAAAAGGAAAAGAAGTTGATGAGATGATATTAAAAAAACATGACCAGGTGGAAAAGAAAAAGGAAAAGTAGTCAATATTATATTCTATCAGTCACGTGCAAAGGAATTATAGTGATAAATGTCATGCTGATGGTAATCAATAAGGAAGTGATTAGAAATAAAGAGCCAGCACTGCAACAATAATGACCAGATGGAAAGAGAGTAAAAAAGAGTGTGAAGGGCACCAGCGGTGGACACGAACACGAACACGAACACTAACACTAACACGAAGCAAAGGGATTGATGCCGTAGAGCAAAGCAACATAATTGCACGTGGGTGGGGATACGGCCCATGGAAGCTGCCGGTGGCCTCATGACTGTATTTGGGCCGCAACAAGCTTGGTTAGTGAATACTTATTACACCGTGGGCAATGGACCACACATCGCATGGATGCAGTGAAATTGGTGACCGGATGGATCTCCATGTGATGTGGGTACTAGCTAGTAGCTACTATGATGATTGATGCCGGGATTTTTTACCTATCTATACTGTACATTTGTATTACTTATTGGTTACGCAAGCCTCTAAAAATCAGTCCTAGAATAACGAAATCAAGCTCCTTCAATATTTCCCCAATCGCTACTTTTGGCGCTGCCTTGATGGTGCAAGTGATTGGCCACGTAAGTACCTTTCCTTCCTGTCATGTTTTTTTATTATTTAATTTGCTCTGATGAGACTATTCGCCAAACAGATGGGATGTGTCTCAATCAGGGGGTAAGAGAGATCAGGAAGCAGCCAACGTGCTGATGCGCTTGTCCGTGCCCCCAGGCCTATCTTAGTCTCTTGCCAAGCCTAATCGAATCTATCCCTTGAATTGATTGTTACTCTATACGCCGGATGTCTTGTTCGTTTGCCATGTTTTGGTATAAAATCTATCCAGGCTGGGATGATAAAGTTAAGAAGTGAAAAGTTGGATGGCTAATTGGATCATTGTACAGTAGTGTTTGTATTTTTTTATTTTTATTTTTAAAATTATCTCATAATGATGAAAAAGAAAAACCATAGTAAAGGAGCGAGGTGGGGGCTCTGCTACATAAGGCATGTCGGTAGACGAATGGCAAAGGAGGGGGTCCGCAGAAACACTAGTGTGTCGGCCAGTAATTAACACCAGAGGGAGATATGAGCGAGCTTAAACAGTGGGTGTTAAACTGCAGGCATTCATTTTTATCATCTGAGGACAGGTTTTTCAACAACAATGATCCTCCTCTGTCTGTCTCTCTATTTCAGTCAACATATTATTTTAAAAAAAAAATTTATTTGAGATTAACTGAGGCCAAAAGGAAAAGAAAAAGAAAAAAAAGCAGCTACTTAACTTGTGAGGTTAGACAGAGGAAAGTGACCACAAACTCAAAAGACTTTTAATAGAGGAAGAGGGGGAAATGCCGGTTGTCGGGCCCAATATATATACAGTTGCTATTAATTAATGGCGTGGTCATATAGGATTAGGAAGGAACAGGAAATAGAGAGGGGGCGTTGAGAGAGTAAAGGAGAGAGGCAGTCTAATTCGGTGGGCGTCAGTCATCAAGCCCAGATCTCACTATCCTGAACTAATAAATCTCGCTTCCAAGCCCCTTTTTCTTTAGAATGTGTCACGGACACAGGGAAAAGATCAATGAACAAGGTCAAGAGAAAAATATTATTGTGTGACCTGCTGCACCGACACTCTCTTAAACTTTAAAGAGATAGATAAATAGATAGATAGATCCCTTGTGCTAATTAATTAATGAATTGTGCATATGACGTTATGCTTACCGAACTTCCAACGGGCCTGGACGAGAGCCAAGTCAGGGTTTTGAGCGAGGAAAGGAATGGTGCGCCAGAGGAAGTCGGGTTCAGGTTGGAAGTCGGCATCAAAGATGACCACGTAGTCACACTGTTTGACATAGCTGTGTTTCATGCCTTCTTTGAGAGCCCCGGCCTTGTATCCATTTCTGTTGTCTCTGATCTCGTATCGGATATTAATGCCTTTGCTCGCCCACCTCCCACACTCCATCTCCACCAGATCCTGTGCCCACGCATGTCCAACAGCCAACAACAGGGTAAACTTATATCATCTTTTAACCATCTCATAATACGTACCATCAATATTCAATCAAAATTACAATGCCAATATTGGTTGAAAAGCAAGAAAAGGAGAGCAGCTTGCAGCCAATGAGCAGTTCCAAAGCAATTCACAGAGACAAAGAGGAAGGGGATATTGATATTATTTAATATTCTCCATCAAAAGAATTAAAAGTGCATTTGAGAGCAATACTAGGTTACCTTGATGGCCGGGTCTGTGGAGTCATCAAGCACTTGGATTATAATGCGATCCGACGGCCATGATAACCCGCATGCGGCTCCAATGGAGAGCTGGTAAACCTGCAAATTTCCATCGAAAAGAGAGTAAAAAGTATACTAAGTCAAGCTATATATATATATATATATATTGAACTAAAATCTTAAAAATGATAAAAAACACACACCTCTTTTTCATTGTACATTGGGATCTGGACTAGAACCATAGGATAAACAGAATTGCCAAGCTCGAGATCATCCTTGATGGGTTCCCATTTGTATCTTTGTTCAGGCTTCTTACCGAATAGCTTGACGAGGATAATGACGAAAGCCATGTACACCTTCTCCACGAACAGCATTAGTGACATGATGAGGCAAAGGACAACCGCCAGCCTGAGAAGTGGGATGATCACCGGCGCCTTTATCTGCTGCCACACGAACCCCATTTGTTCCGTTATGTCATCCCTTGTCCCCTGGAATGCATCTGGGAGCAACGTTGTTGATGGCAGCTTCTCCATTTCCCTCTCTGTTATTCCTCTCCTCTCCTCTCCTCTCCTCTCCTTGTTGCTAGAGCTAAAACAGGGGAGAAACAGAGGTGATTTATAAAGTGCTTGTATGGATCCCTTTCTCACCTTTTTTTTTGTTTTTGTTTTTGTTATTTTCTTTTTTAAATAAAGAAAAGAGAAATGTAAGCTGTTTGTTTATAAAGAAAGACAAAAAAAAAACCAAAGAAAAAGAAAATGGTGTTTTGATTGGATATGGGGTTTTGCTGTGGACGTACGCAAGACAATGTGCTTGAAGCTATAGACTGACAGTCATTGGTTGGAATTGGAAAGCCCCTCCCTTGCTCTCTCTCTTTTGAGTTTTGAGCAATACACACAATACACACATTCGGTGATAAAAATAAAAATAAAAATAAAAATAAAAATAAAAATAAAAATAAAAATAAAAAAGAATAAAAAGCCAAATGATAAGGGAACTTCAATCAAGGAATATAATCAAGCAGAGGGATGTCACACCTTCCTCTCTCTTCACCTAAAACTGCAAATCCTTCCACCTACTACTTATTTCCAAAGGAGAGAAGAAATTAAGATGGGCTAGCAATGCAGATAGATGGTTAACAGAAGAAGAGGAAGAGAGAAAACCCCTTCTTCTTCTTCACCCTCCTGTCTGTCCACCCAGAGTTTGAGACAACGGCGTTCAGAAGAAGGCTCTTCTCTTGCAAATAAAAAAGGCAGAGGTTTGCTGTTGATTGTGTTTGTGTCGGCAGATGAATAAATGAATATGGACGCAAGAAAGAAAGAATCAAACAAACAAACAAAAGAGAGGGAAGGAGAAAAAGAGAAAGAAGGCGGGCTCCAACGCAAAGCAGGGCACCCCAAATGCAAAACCTCAACTGCTTGCTTGGTTAGAAACCAGACCCTATAAATAAACATAAGACCCTCCTAAAACTGATTTATTATTTCATTTTGGTTAATAATTTTTGTTTGAAGGAAAAATTAGTAAACGGAAAAAAAACAAAACAAAATGCCCAACAAACGGAATCAATCCTGCATGAGCGAATGGTCCCAAGCATCCAGGCCAAACGGCCAACAACACCCTTTTATCAATCTCTTCCATTAACTCATGCCCTTTACTTAGCCTGTTTATCTTGCCACACTTATTCACTTATTTTATCCAGCCCTGAATCATCTATCCTGCGAATCAATACCACTGCCCCACTTAAAACTTAGTTTAACGTCTCATACCTATTATAATTTTTTTTTAAAAAAAAAACTTTCTATTTTTTACCCACAAATTAAAGCCGCGTAACACAATTTAAAACACGAGAGTAGACAGGGCGGCCCATGACAATGACATTTTCAGAATAACTACCAATTTTTAGTTTACTTGCATTGTGGTCCGCATTATGTTTCTCTTAGTTTGTAGTTTTCTTTTAGATGGGATTGCACGTTATTTTCCTTTTGAGTTTTTTTTTTTATTATTTTAAAAAACTACTATTCATAATATACACTAAAATTTATTATAGTTCGTATATGCTAATTAAGTCGCAGATCACAAAACGTCAGTCGCTGCGGTTGTCACGGCGTGAAGAAATTAGAAAGCCAAATAATAATAATATATAATTAGAAAGCCGTAGTGTCGGTGAGACGAATGGAGCTTTTGTATGCTGTTTGATCAGATAATGACACGTAGCCGAATTCTTCTCAAATTTCATACGCATGCACATGTAATTAAAGCCAAGGCCTGATAAACCGGAAGCCTTGCAACAAACAATATAGCACTTAATAATAGCACGGGATAGAAATCTTCACGGCAACATACATATACATATACATATACATATACATATACATATATATATATATATATGTTTTTAAAAATAAATATTGACAGCAATATATGTTATTATTTTTGTAACTTTACAGTAAAATTTTCCACCTGTCCACTCCTCTCTTCTCTCTGTTCATTAGTTGGGGCCCTGCCACCTGTACTTGTTTTCTTCTTTTTTTGATAAATGCCACCTGTACTTTTGTCTCTCTAAATTATGATACAATTTATCATCTACATAATAATTGCACTTTCCAATTTTTTTTATTATTTTCATTTTCTCATGGTGCTTTTAAAGATGGCTCCGCAATGGAGAACTTTCTTGTTACAGGAGAATTGCCGTTTTCGTTGCAAGAGAGCTTATCAACATTTTTAAAAATAACTAAACAAATAATCATGCTTTCTCTTTTTCTTCTTTTTAAAAAGAGTGGATAAACCACTGATTTATTGAAGGAAAAGATAAAAAGTACTAAATAGGTAAGTCCTCTCACCGGGAAGTGAGGAACATAAGTACTGACTAAAAAAAGCAGAGCAGGAAAGTAAATAAAGAGTCTAGCGGTAGGAAGATATCGTCTAGCGTCTCGGGCACTGTCTAGAAATGTAGAAGGAGAACTACTCTGCAGGGTGCATTGTGGTCGGAGCCGCTAGTAGGATTAGAGGTTCTAGCGCTATAGAAGTTGAGTGAGTCACTTGATTTTTCACGTGATGCTTCGTTGAGATTTTTGTTGATACCTATCAGTGATTTGTAGAGAGCGAGAGAAGCATATTAGCGAGTTGTATAAATAATATTGAGATGCGAAGATGCGGACAAATGAAATATCGCGATTGTTTCTTTCGAGCCAAAGCGTTCCACAATATTGCGGGAAGTGAGATCCCGGGAGGATTCGGAGTTGAGGGGCTAAGGATGGTATCCAATTGGTCCGATGAAGGGAATTGTCTATGGAAGAGAGTGTAATTCTAAAATTTGAGGAAAAAAATGCCCAGATGCGTTTGGAGAAAACACAGTCTTTCTCTTTTTCAGCAGCTTTCTCTTTTTCTCCCAACCTTTTTTTTTAAAAAAAATTTAGATAAACCATAATTTATTAATAAAAAACAATAAGTAGAAAAACAAAATGACCCGATAAAAATAAAACAAACACAATATACCAAACTCAGAAAAATAAATCATCCATGAAAAAGAGATAATTAAAATAGTTACAGAACAAAAACTATAACGACTTGGAGATAATTAAAACACGAGAGTTATAAATTAAATAAATTTAATAATTTTGATTTGACATGTTGATTTATTGAATTATTGGATGAAAAATATAAAAATAAAACAAAATACAGATATCAACTACTTTTTATTTATTCACACTTGATTTTTTGCCCATAATATTCTCTTAAAAAAAACTCAAGATAAAATCTTAAAGTCAACATAAAACGATGATACATGTGTGTTGAGATATTAACTCAAGGTTTGTACTCGTCCATGATTTTTCTCAAATGAGAGGGCGCTTGTCACTCATTTATCAATATATATATTGTGATCAATGTTTTATAATTTATGTAATTTAGTAAGTAGACAGAGTACACCATTTTATGATTGCATATTATTTTGGAGTTGAGTGTAGAATATTTGTCGAGTGCATTCTGATGCATCTTCACCCTATCATAAGGGGCCAAGTAGATGTATTTGATTGCAGCTAGTAGTATAATCAATATATATATATATATATATTTGTTTGATAAAGTGAATCAACCATATACATTAAAGATAAAAAACAATCAATAATTTTTTCAAAAAATAGTTTATTAAAATTTTAAAAAATGATTAGAAAAAAAAATGGGAAAAAATAAAATATAGAGTCTACTAGCAATGAAAATGTAACATAAGCAAAACTAGCTACATAAAAAAAAAGATCCTTAGTAACATTTTTGAAAAAAGATAAAAGGTTTCAAATTGCTCTTCTTTTATCTTCCTTTTCGCTTTTCCTTATTCTCTGTTATTCTCATCTCTGGTGAGGATAGCGAGACTCTACTTTCATTTCAGGTGTTTGTTGTATTTTTTTATTTGTCTTTGTTGCTTCAGGTTTGCTTCATTTTTAATAAATTTATGATTTATCCACTTTATTCAAAAACCAAACCGTAAGTGGTTTGCTCATGATAGCAATAGGTATGTTAGATATATAGATTAGCTAAAATCTAAGTTGATCAATGACTCTTCAATATTTGTCCGATCATGAACTCGATCAAGACTTCTTTCAATGGAATTGATCTGAGTCCTCCGGCAGCTTGATTCTACTTCACTGTAGTATTCTTTGACAAAATAAACAGTGAGGCTGAGATATTTGCAGACTAATCTATTATATATATATATATATATATAAAATCTCATTTTTTTATTTATTTGGAAAGATAAATAAATATACGAGTGCTCTTATCATCATATAGACAATGGTTATAGACATCTAATGCAAGTGGGAGACTGGAGTGCTGACTGTTTTTGAAAAGAGTAGTTTTGGCTCTTAATTTGAAGACATTGATTAAAAGGGTTGCTTTTCCAAAACATAATTAGATATTGAAGGGAGCAGGCACTGTTTGCAGGGGACTCTCTAGCTTGCTCTCTCGACGAGACCTAGGGTATTAATGTGATCTCTTACATCGAACAACCTCCTGTCATGTCATGAGATATTCAAGACGGAACTCACGGTCTGACTTTTCTTACTCTTTTGTCAACCTACTGACAAATTCTGATGATGATATAGAGAATAAAATTAATAACGGACAAAAATAAGAAAGGGTCATCTTGCAGGGGCCGGGCATCCAATAACAAATTAATTAACCTGATGTATGGCGCATATATAGGTTTAACCAGAGCTAGCGTGTGCATGAGTAGTCTGTTTGGTAGATCAAATCAAACTATACATACATACATACATGCGTTGGTAACACCAAACCGGCTTTTGCTTGTTTAGTATGCTCACTCTGTTTCTGCAAGCCTTGAATAAGCCTACAGTATTTAAATGTTTACCATTTCATCCTGATCTGTAGTTGCAAAGTTCGTGCCAATCAAGTGATGGCTGCATGCACTGCATTCACTTCAGGTTGAGGGCCATCGTTTGGACTTTGGACACAAATGCTTTGCTCATCATAACGGTCAGCCGTGTTGTTCAACTACAATGCACAGTGCTGACGAAGCCTTTATGGTTGCGTGCGGGGCTCGTGCTTCCGGGTATATTAATTATATACACGTACGGGCTGGCGTACGTGTGTGCTATCTGAAGACGTACAAACAATTAGTACAAGTACCATTCGTGGTATATAGTATATACACATATATGCAAGGGTGTCTTTATCAGTCAAGGAGATAGCTAGTCAATCAATTTCCTCGATCGCCTTGAGTTAGCTTGAGAATATTTAAACGTATATTGGATGAATGTTTTGTCTTGATCACCTCTCCTTAAATTAATATTAATAGTGTGCACTTACTCTCTTGCTTTCTTTATGTGGATGGAAGTATTTGGAATGAGGAGTTCCTTATACTTCATTTAAATGCCGTTGATATATTTTTATATTAGCATATATATATATATATAGGGCACAGTCACAGTGAATAATACTAATTGGAGATACATCATACATATATAAATAATTAATTATATAATAATTAAGCTGCACCATGCAAAACTTGTTGAAGAAGACCATATATAAAATACCTGCCTACAAGAGAATACCAATTAAATAAGGCGTGATATTTAATCCTGGACCCGGCCGCTTAATTTCTGATCTTAATTAATTAATTATTCCAAATATGACAGAAGCGTTAGATGAGCTTTCAATTTATGGTTGCTAAAGTCCAATGGCGCACTGCGCCTGCGTCTTTTGTGACTTTGTCCCCGTTTTAGTGCAAAATGTCTAAGCAGTAAGCACAACACGAAACTAAACCAAGGCATACGATCTCTGATCACCTGCATGCCGCATGAGTTCCGAAATATAAGCGCTGGTTAATTAATTAGCAATTAATTTGAGCTTGTTTCTTGAATATATGGCTGGCTAGAATTCTGATGCGTTTTTTTTTTTTTTTGATGAAAAGTGGATAAACCACTCGATTTATTGAGAAAAGAAAAACGATGCGAGGATAAAAATACTCTCACCAGAAGTGAAGGAGAAAAGTACAATAAAGCAACTGAAAGAAAATAACAGGAGGTAAAAGCATGTTCAGGCGGAAGACACCGTCTGGTATCTCAGGCCTGACCAGAAGATCTGGTGGTGCAACAACTCTTATGGGTGGTCGTGATCACCGAGAGGATTTGATGCGCCTGCGCTGAGGAAGTTAAGAGAGCGCTTGATTTTCTGTGAAGCTTCATTGAGTGTTTGTTGATGTCTATCCGCTGCTGTTGGGAACCATGAAAGAAGCATATTAGCAGTTTTAAAAATTATGTTTAAATGTGGTAAATCAGTCTGTTGAAAGATACGAGAGTTCCTTTCAAGCCAAATATTCCATAAAATTGCGCGGGAAATGAGGTCCCAGAGTGGTCGGATTCGAGGTGCAAGGGACAGAATCCAGGAGGTCCACAATATCGGGATGGATTGTGGAAGAGAAGAAGAATCTAAAGATTGAGTAAAGAATGCCCAGATGCGTTTGGCGAATTCGCAATCGATGAAAAGATGTTGAATATTCTCGACATCGTTGTGACGAGAGGACACAGTGTCGATGGAATTTTTGGAAATTACAACCTTTCTTGAATAAGCTAGATAGAGTGAGGATCTTGTCTTCTCCAAACTAGCCGAAAGTGAAGCAGTGATTTTCTGTGAGGGTTACGACTCTTCCAAAAAAATGGGGGTCACAGTGAGTCACGGGTTCCACCATCAATTAGATATTTATAGTAGGATTTAACTGAGAAAGTGCCACTTTTTTCAAGGTTCCAATTAAGAGAGTCATTCTGAGTGTGAGAACATTCAGGGATAATATCAAGAAGGGGAGACAGCGTGTCTTGTGTGGCCGTATGAAATAAGAGATCCGTGTTATTAATAAATTGTGAGAATTGCCTGACAGTTATCCAAGGAGCTTTACAATCATTGAAAAGGTCAGGCCAATGGTTTCTTAGTAGGATTCCTGCGTGCCAGCGGTCAAACCAAAGAAAGGTATTGGAGCCACTATTGATCTTTTTAGAAATACAAGATCGGAAGGATGGAAGAGTAGAAGTCACACCCGCCCAGAAAAAAGATTTATTTCTGGGTGGATTGTGGAAAAGGATTCCGTTTATATCTCTGATAGAGTAATTGGCATGAATAATTTTGGCCCAACCACAATTTGGGTTGCAAGAAAGTTTCCACCACCATTTTCCAAGTAAAGCATTATTGAAGGTCTGAAGGTCAAGAATACCCCAACCGCCCATATCTCGCGGTCTAGTAATCCTTTTCCAGGCAATTAATCTGATTCCTTTGGGGCCCAAGTCAGGGCCTTTCCAGAGAAAATCTCTCCGAATTTTGTCAATTTCCTTGATCACCCATGCAGGAAACTTGAAAACCGACATCCAGTATACAGACATGGAGGAAAGGACAGAATTTACAAGAGTTAAACGTCCACCAAGCGATAAATAGTTTGCTTTCCAGGAAGTAAGCCTCGAACGAACCATGCCAGTGATAATAGCCCAGTCATTCCGTCTAGGTCGTCGACCAGAGAGAGGAATACCTAAGTAAGTGATTGGAAGGCTGCTACGGGAACAGTTAAGGATTCTAGCAGAGGAGTGATGGGGTTGGAAGCCGTAGTTAGAGGAAAAGAGGCAGCTTTTAGAGTAATTAATTGTCAATCCAGAAGACCCCTCATAAAGATACAAAATAAGTTTGATGATTTTTAGGTCTTCATGTCCTCCAGTAGAAAAGATTAGGAGATCATCAGCATATTGGAAGTGACAAATGCTATCAGCATGATTCAGAGGGACCCCAATCAAGACTTTGGATTTGAGCGCATGGAAGAACATAGCGCTCAAAACATCAGTGACCAGGGCAAAGAGTAAAGGAGAAAGGGGATCACCTTGCCTTAGACCTCTTTTACAACGAATGTATCCCTGGGTAGTTCCATTGATAATGAATTGAGCCTTAGCAGTGCTAAGGATGGAGTTGACCCAAGAAAGCCATTTAGGTCCAAAGCCTCTTGCGGCTAGAATATCAAGTAGGAAGTTCCAGTCTACTGAATCAAAAGCTTTTGCGAAATCAACTTTAAAAATGTGACCAAGTCGTTTTCTTTTTTGGAGATTGAAAATGACTTCTTGAGCGCCAACAATATTGTCCGCAATACATCTGCCCTTGATGAAACCAGATTGTGCATCGTCAACTAATAAATTGATTACTGTACTAAGACGATTAGCAAGTATTTTGGAGATGATTTTACAAGTGGAATTGATAAGGCTGATGGGACGGTAATCCGCAACAATGGCAGGCGAATTAATTTTAGCAATAAGAGCGATATGAATCCAGTTAATACGCTCAAGATTAATGGTACCCTCATAGAAGTCTTCGCAAAGTTTGACAATTGAGGGTTGGAGTAGGGTCCAGTGTTTTTGAAAGAAGAACATGGGAAAGCCATCCGGACCTGGTGATTTGTCGGGGTTGAGACCAAAAACTGCAAGTTTAATTTCTTCAGGAGTGAAAGGAATTTCAAGCTGTGAGAGATCGATTCTTCCCTTATGATTAAAAAGGAAGTTCCAGTCAAGGAGGAATCTATTTGGTAACGAGGTGCCAAAGGCTGAACAGTAGTGGTTTGTGAAGATTCTACCGATATGTTCGTTGCCAGTTATCCAATGATCCTCCTGAAGAATGCGAGGGATAAGATTTCTATTTCTCCTTCCGTTAGCGATGTTGTGAAAAAATTTTGTATTGGAGTCCCCTTCTCTAAGCCAAGTAATTCTAGACCGTTGTTTCCAGTAAATTTCTTCCTGATTTAAAATGGTGTAGAGTTCAGATCTGATTTGAGAAAGACGGTTAGACTCATCCTCAGATAATGGTCTGGTTTCTCCGATAATGTCAATGGAATGTAATTCAAACAGGAGAGTACATTTTAGAATCTTGGAAGCGCAAAAGGTGTTTTTGGACCAGGTGCGGAGATTGGATTTTAAATGAGCAAGTTTTTTGGATAAGATAAACGCTCCGCAACCAACAGGATTAAGTTCTGACCACCAATCTTGAACAAGAATTGTGACATCAGGATTGGTATACCAGAATTTTTCAAATTTGAAGAGTCGGGATCGCTTAAAGTGTGTTCCAAAATTGAGGCAGATGGGAGAATGATCCGAACCAAATGCGGGGAGATCAAATTGGGTAGATCCGGGATATAAGGAATCCCAATCATGAGAATAAAAGAAATGCATCGAGGCGGACCCAAATAGGATTAGATTGTCCGTTAGTCCATGTGAATTTTCTCCCACTAATAGGGGGATCGATGAGATCAAGCTCACTTAGGAGGTTCTGGGAAGTGATGATATCTCTAGGATTAGAGATGCCGTTATTTTTGTCTTCAAGGGAAAAGACCGTATTGAAGTCACCACAGACGATCCAGGGAGTTGATATAAGGTTTCTTAAAGTCCGGAGTTCATTCCAGAAATCAGATCTAATGGTTCTGGAGTTAGGCCCATAGACGCTAGAGCAGGTCCAGGTGGAGTTATCGGAACGATTTGTGAATCTGATGGTAATAGAAAAGGATCCCTTATGAAATAGGTTACCAATAAGAAGCGAGCTATTCCAGGCGAGGATAATTCCTCCTGCAGTGCCTTGGGCCGGTATGAATTCAAAAGAGTCGATACGTTTACCTCCAATTAATCTCCAGAGGGAGCTATGAATATTTTGGAGTTTAGATTCTTGGAAGCAAATAATGTCTGCTTTGGAATTTAAAATAACTTCTTTCACAAGGTGGCATTTAGAGGGTCTGCCTAGACCTCTGACATTCCAATTTAAAATAATCATAAAAACAGATGAAGTCTAAGTAGGTCTCGAATGGGACCCAAGGTATACCGGGGATTTGGAGTTTCTATCGTCTTCGAGAGATCTTAATTTGTCTAGGCATTTGTTTTTATGACTAGGGGAGCCTAGGAATTTAATGCCACAAGAATTACTGTAATTAAGAATTTGAGCATCAGTCCAAGAAGAAAAAACTGAATTAAGCAGGGAGGGCGTACCTTCTCGTGGGTCTTCAGGGATTTTTTTTTTTGAAGATCGGGGGGGGAGGTACGAACCCAGCTTCTTCATTCCATCGTCCTGATGGTTTCTTGGGTCTGTCACTTCTTCTGAGTTGTTTAGAGTCTGGGTGAGGATGTTTTGGAGCATCTTCCTTGGTACTGGCTATATCAGGTACATGGACATTTTGGAGATCGTTGTCTTCCTGCACAATGCAGTTTTCATTAGGAAGTAGATCCTCATCATCCATGTCATGATCAAGAATATTCTCATCATCTCCCCAGTCAAGGAGTTCTTCATCATCTGATGCGTTTAATTTGGGAGCCACTTAACTCTTAGTGTATATATATATATATATATATATATATTTTCCTGAAGTTGGTCTTCTCGAATTAATTAAATAAGAGATGCATGCGTATATACCAGCTGGCTAACATTGAGAGGTAGACCAGACTCTATTCATTCTACTAATTAACTGTCGGTCTGTGGGCTATAGAGGAAGTTTGTTGCTGCAATAATGCAGTACATATATTCTCTTCTTCAACTCTTTATTTTTCCCTATGGAACCAGTACAATAATGAGAGGATGAGCCCCCACTCATCAGATCAAATAATTATGAATAAGATTACCCACCGCATCTTGATTATATATATATATATATATATGCTTCTCTTATGAAATTTCATTCTAGCTAGGAAGGTATACACATAATCTCGGCGGGGATATATATTATATATATTTATGCATCTGCAGCAGAAGTTGGTTCAAAGTGACAATCAATGGAGTCTTGAAGATGAAAAGTAGCTGAAATTTCAACATTATCATCAACTGGTATGTATGAATGATAGGACTGATTGACAGCAAATAGAATACGATAGCTTGTCAAGCATGAATCAAGAAACTAAGCCAAGATAAACAAGTGGTTGGCTGGCTTGAGTATATATATGGTTTAATTAATTGATCTAATTAGAAAAACAAGAACGTGGACTCCAGAATTATTCAGTGGTTTCCTCTGATTTATTTAGCCCCCACCTGCGCGCACGAAACAGCAACAGCATTCCATAACTTCCAGAATCATATATTCAGTACGTGGCCAGGCTAGTCAGTGGCCCACTCTCTGTAGATGTATATGAACCCGATAATATAGACAGTCCCACACATTCCAAAGCCTATAATATAGTTGGAAAACCACTGCTTTATCATCAACTCAAGCCATCTCTCCATTTCATTTCCAAAAGTGGCTGTAAAGTTTATAGTCAATAAACAGAGCTGGAGATCTAACCAAACTTCAGCAGCATGCTTCCAGATCGATTTGCACAACTTTTGACAAAATTAAAAGTTTTTTTAACTGTTTAAACATTGATATAATTGCCTTGATCCTCAATTTACTTACTATTACTTGTTGATAAATTAATAATAAGCTCGTTTTCGTGTACTATTAATTTCTATCAACCAACAAAGGTGTCTAGCATATATATATATATATATATATATATGTAAGGTGACACCTGGATTATGCTAAGGATGCTCCTGACGTTTCTTCGAAGGAATACTGGAAATTCCTTCACCTTTCTAATTTTGTTATTGCCACTGCTACCCAACTGATGCATGGAAAAAGTCATGCACCCTGCTTGATTGTCAAGTTATTTAATTTATTATTTATGGCAGTGTACTTGAAATCTCACTCAGAAACACAGAAATATTGAACGTTGAAAAAGCATGTGACTGACGACTGAGAATCATGACGATAGAAGGTGAGCACATTGCTTCAAAGTTTTATAAGTATGAATCTGTTTTTCAGCCTGGAATTAGAGGCACAACGTGCTCATGTGTAGGTGCTATGTGCATGCACTGATGTGATTTCTGGTAAAGCTTAATGTTTGAGTTTGAATTAATGTGCACGTGGATGTGGAAATTTAAGGTTTATGAGCAATTTATTGCAGCTTGAAAAGAGCGTCTTATTGATACATAAATTAAGATTATGTACTACATATTAGGATGAAGAATCATATCTTTTTGAGCAAGTACGAATTTATGAATGGCATGTGAGAAGAGGATGGGAATGGCAGCATTTGGGGCCCAGCTAGCTGAAATAAATGATGAATCTTCATGGCCAAGGAATACTATATCAGTATACCCTGTCACTGCATTTACATCAAGTAATTAACAATTGCAGGCATTTGCTGCTCATCACTATATAGCATGCAATTGCATGAAACCCAAATTGCATGGCCATGGACAACCATTTTAATTAGGTCAATTAACTTCTGTCTCTCTCCTCCTCACACCAGCTACAAGCCACTTAGCCACGTTGAGTGTTGAACCAGAGGATAGTTGTTTATTGGGATGGGTTGTGGAGTACTGGTCCGGAGCAGTGAGATAAGTTAGTGAACATGATGACGAGCACCTTTTTTCCACTTCAACGTCAAACAAGAGTAAGAGGACATACATCCGTAATAATGAATTGAAGCATTGATAATTAAGGACCCAGACCCAAGCGTACAAAGACTATGGCTAGGGACCAAGCGATTTGGCCTTGAGCGTCCTCATTGCTGCTACTATTTGGATTTTGGAATGAGACTGAGTGAGGGAGCTGCATTTGCCTTCCACTTTCTTCTTGGGAGGGAGACACAGATCTTTTGCAAATCAAGCAGCAACACTTTTTGAAACATGACACGATACACCATCGGTTCAGGGTTGTGCCATGCCCTCTGGTTGTGTTTTCACATTCTAGAGGAATTAATTAATAAAGCATTTCAATTGCCAGAACCAGAAATGGGACTGCCTATATTTCCAAAGACCATTGGGCTCAGTGGCGGTGCCAGGACTCGTCAGAGAGTGGGGCAAAAGTTGATGGAAAAAAATTTCTAGCCGCCGAATAAACATTCCGACCGGTCAACAAAAAATTTGGCATACAAACATGAAACATAAATACATAAAAAACATATCAAAAGTTAATTGATCTATTCAATAACAAGAAAGTCAAATTAATTCAAAAAAACTTCATTATTATACACAAGTACATGAATAACAACTAATTTTTCCTAACCAATGGAGTACTTCAAGCACTGGAACCTTTGAGAGGTTTCAAATAGTTTTTCTGAGATGCCAACTTTTGAAACCTTTGCATAATTGTTTCTTCATCAATGCTAATGAATATTTTTTTCTCAATGTAACACACCAAACAATCGACGAGTAGTTCATCCGCAAGTCGGTTGCGCAAAATCGGTCTTCACAACATTCATTCTCTGAAAAACATCTCTCAACGAGTGTAGTGAAACCCGGTAACACCAATGCTAGCTCAATGAGTCGATACACCAAAAGGAAAAACAAATATGATATTTATGCTTCACCATCTTTATTGCAAGAGCTCCAACATCAACAAGATTATAGAAATCTGGATCCCCTCTTACAGAGATCAATGTAGAGTTCAAGTTGGTAGTGAAGCTCGAGCAAGCTCAGTAGATGAGAAATCCTCGAGTATAATCTAGCAAGATGGAGTATTTCATGATGATCAAAAGCGAGCAAAGTTGTTGGAAGGATCAAGACTCAATACACCCTTAAGCAAATTAGTGTTTGCCTCATTGAAACGATTGTTCAATTCTTCAAACGAACCTCATCAATTACCTACCATATTTAAAAAGACAATTCATTTCAAGTATAAAAACCAATAACATACATATTTATCAATTATAAGAAAATGAAAAATAGAATGAAATACTCGTTGCAAAAGATTTCCACACGGAAATGATGAATATAAGTCATTGGTTCTCCATCAACAAGTGTATACTGACGTTTTCGATAATTTCGTCCATGCTTGGTACTTTAATTTTATGCTTTAGATGCAATTCAGGTGGTTTCCTTCAACAAATTTTTCCCAACCATTTTCTCTATATGCATGTAACTTGCATTTCAATGCTTCAACCATACGACAAAGAAGTGGCTATGTTTTTGATCTTTGGCTTGTAGAATCTTTGATAAAGGATCCGTCACTCCTAAAAATATACAACATTAACTTTCCTGAAAATACAAACTCAAAAAGAACCCATTTTATCCAACAAACCCCTAGCGATTGCCTCGATTTTTTTCCTTATCTCACCATCTTGTTGTATTGCAAAAAGCACCTCTTCCAATGAATCCCACATATCAAATAGCCGGAGTAATGTTTTATAGTGAGAACCCCAACGAGTAGCACTCGGTCGAGCTAAGCTTATTTCTTGATTTTTGACCCGCCCTTTTTGAAATCTCACCACTTTGTAGTTTTTGCACAACTTTATCATGGTGTGCTTGTCGAAGAGCATCATGCCTTTTACATGAACTTCCAACCATATTCACAATCATAGAAACGTAATCAAAGAATTGACTCACATCATGATTTTTCCTCTCGCAGCAGATACAACAACTAACTGGAGTTGGTGAGCAAAACAATGAATATAATGCGCATGCTTGTTTCCATTTAGAATGAGTGCTTTCAATCCATTAAGCTCTCCACGCATATTAGAAGCTCCATCATAACCTTGACCTCTAAGTCTTGATAGGTGACAACCCATTTATCGCAAAAGAATTCATCAACGACGATTCTTTAAACACTGAGCAGAAGTCTAGATTACATGAACCACTCCAACAAAGCGTTCAACAATTTCTCCTACATCATTGACAAATCTCAAAACCACAACCATTTGCTCTTTCATAGAACTATCTCGGGCCTCATCAAGCAAAAGAGAAAAGAACTTGTCTCCGATCTCATTCAAAATGACTTTTCTAGTTTCCTTTCCACAAGCTTCAATAATATGCCTTTGAATGGTAGATGAAGTCAATTGATTGTTTTTAGGAGCATTTGATAGCATCACTTTGTTTGCTTCTTCATTATACTTACAAAACCAATTTAAAAGTTCAAGAAAATGGCCTCGGTGCATTGATTTTGGTGACTCATCGTGTCCTCAAAAAGCCAATCCTTCACCCAAAAGATATCGAGCTACTCTTACAACTGTTGTCAACCGAACACGATACTCATCTTCATTAGCAACATTCTTTGAAGAAAAAACAAAATCAATATTCTCCCTTTGGTTTTGATATTGCTCAACCTTAATTCTTGCAAATGTGTGTGGGCTTTCCGGACCTCCTTCATGAGCAATAAAATTTTGCATGCCATTTTTCCAATTACTATACCCAACTTCCGTAAAAGCATTGCCGCCACCTTTATTGCTATTATTGCCTTTATTGGGAAACAAGTAGCAATATAAACAAAATGCTTTATCTTTGGAAACGCTATACTCTAGCCAAGCAAATCTTTTAAACCAATTAGGGAGAAACCTCCTTTTATTTGTTTGAGGAAATTGATGCCCAACTGGTTGACAAGGCCCTTTAGCTAAGTATCTCCTTCTCAATGTATCCCTCATCTCTAATGGAAAGCTATTAATTGGATTTCTCAAGCCCGGATCACTAACTATATCATTATCGGAAACTTCTACCTCTACACGAGGTCTTTTTCCACTAGCTTGGTCAATAGGAGTTTCATTATTCGTTGTTGATGGTTCGGGAGTTGATGAAGGACTCGGGTTTATTGGCATGAAATACTTTTTCATTTTTGAAATTCCTATTAATAACAATAACAATTTACAATCAATGCATTTAAATAAACAAATCAAACATGCAAACAAATGTAAAGCCTCCAAGAATCTAATGGTGAAGTCAATTGACAAAATATCACATGAAAAACTAGAAGTCAAAAAATAAAAAACTACATATTTGGTGATGGAATTCTAAAAAAAAAACGATTAAACAAACACTTACCAATATGGCCAATCTTTCTATGTGCAAAGCCAAATCTTGATATCAAATCCAAGAGATGAGATTTTTCTGAAAAACAAACATAATGAGTCAATGCCAAATCTCTAAATTGTTGCCTTTCATTCTAATAATGCATGAGTACAAAATATAAGGAGACAAGTTACTACAATTACAAAGTGGTAATAGGCTAATAACCTAATAGGCTAATAATTCACATGTGATATGACTGACCCTATGAGGCATTTCTACAAACATGTGCTATGCCAGCACCAATTAATGATTAGTCTTATATAACTGACTCTATGAGGCATTTCTACAAACATGTAATGTGCAGCCTACCACTCGTGACTCTACATGACTGTCAGCTGTGATTGAAGCAGAAGTGAATTTGCAGATGAATTGATGAAGAGAAGCTGAGTTGCAGTTACTGCTGTTGTCTTGGTGTCTTTAGTTTTGAGTAGAAGGGTAATAGGTGTTTTCAGGTGTTTGAATGGTCGTTTTGTTCGTTGAGTTGTGACCGAGAATCAATCAAGGGCATGATGAATTTGATCAAGTGGAATGGCATTAGTTCGAGGCGACTCTCGAAAAGAGAATGAAGAGAAGCATGGATGGTCGAGATTAAATCATCATGGATGGATAGCTTTAGTTCGAGGCAAGGCAAGTGGATGGTCGTTTTTGTTCGTTGAGTTGTGACCGAGAATCAATCAAGGGCGTGATGAATTTGATCAAGTGGAATGGCATTAGTTGAGGCGATCTGAAAAGAGAATGAAGAGAAGCATGGATGGTGAGATTAAATCATCATGGATGGATAGCTTTTAGTTCGAGGCAAAGGCAAGTGGATGGTCGTTTTGTTCGTTGAGTTGTGACCGAGAATCAATCAAGGGCTGTGATGAATTTGATCAAGTAGAATGGCATTAGTTTGAGGCAGCTACTGAAAAGAGAATGAAGAGAAGCATGGATGGCTGAGATTAAATCATGAAGTCTAGATGCACAACTCAATCCTCAGGGTTTTTCCGGTGGAGGGTGTGGCGGATGTCCCTCCTCGCCACACCCCGGCACCGCCACTGATTGGGCTGTGGTTATATAAGTCAAGAGCACAAACATGGCCACATCGACAAACCTTCTTTCTTCTGCTTTTGTTGAGAGATTGAGACTTAGATTTCAACTATTAAATCTAGAGTTGTAAAATAAAATCACATCCAAGGTTGAGCTACATGTGACTTATCCACATTTCTATTATAAAAAAAAAAACCACATTGAAGATTTTAAATTTTTATAAAAAAAAATTAAATCCAATTTTATAGATGATCCTATGACATCTATAACTACAATTTTTTACAATTTTTTTATTTTTTTTTAAGACATGACTCAACATTTCATTGGGATTAATATTTTTTTACTGTGATAAATATATGATTTATTTAATTTATTGAAATTAAAAAATAGCATTTTGGAGTCAATTAGATATACCATAAAGACGAATCATTTTATGAGCAATTAGAGAAATACCTTTATATATATATATAGTAGTAATGATAAAACATGTTCCTCCTTGGTGAATGCTCCCATAAGCAGAACCAAAGTGAGATTATTAATTACTTTCCAGTCAAGAGGAGCCTGGAGTTTGTTGAGCCCAGTAGGGGAGAAACTAGTAGCTCCTGATCTCTATGGGTAGATCCTAATGGTTATCTTCCCTACTAGGATATTGTTCTATCTTTTTGTTTTTTTCTACATCTAATGGTCCTAGTTTTTGTGCTGTATGTTGTTGTTTGGTACTACTCCGCCTCTCTGGCTATGTTCCTTTTTTTACTTGTAAATTTTTTGGTTTGTAATCAGGGTCTGTTGTGTACTGTTTGTAATAAATTGTGGTTTATTTTTTTTAAATTATTAATTACTTAAATATGACTTATCTTTCCCTACAACATTGGAATGACTATGAAATATATTTTTTTAATTATGTTGAAAAGATTAAGATTTATGAGTTATTATGGATAATTAACTAGAAATTTCTCTAGTTGAAATGTGTTTGAATAACACCTAAGGATGGATTTAAGAAATGTTATGATAGGTAGATTAAAAAAAATACATATATATATATATAATATTTAAGAAAACTTTTAAAAACCAAAATTAAAAGCAAAAATTGCCTATAATGGTGTCCACAAATTAATTGGGAAAGTAATTCTCAAAGAAAAGTAATAAATGGCTAACATGAAAGTTTCTAGCGGATAGACATCAACAAACACTCAATGAAGCATCACAGAAAATCAAGCGCTCCCTTGACT
Organism: Dioscorea cayenensis subsp. rotundata; assembly: GCF_009730915.1. NCBI lineage: Eukaryota > Viridiplantae > Streptophyta > Magnoliopsida > Dioscoreales > Dioscoreaceae > Dioscorea > Dioscorea cayenensis. The sequence continues at coordinate 540,855 of NC_052475.1, forward strand.
TCCTCAACTCAAGAGCATCAAATCCTCCTGGCGAACTCGATCACGACACCACATAGGAGTTGTCGCACCACCAGATCTTCTGGCCAAGGCCTGAGATGCCAGACGGTGTCTTCCGCCTGAACAGGCTTTTACCTCCTTTTATCTTCCTTTCTCTGTTTTATTGTACTTTTCTCCTTCACTTCTGGTGGGGTTAAATTTTCAGGAGGTCACCCAACTTTACTTCGTTTTCAATTCGGTCACCCAAGTTCAAAACGCATAAAAACGATCACCCAACTATGATTTCTTTTTCACGGTCGAGTCACTGAGCCAATTCCAGCCCTCATAAACCTACGTGGTAGCCGGAACGGCTATGTCAGCAGAGCTGTGCTGACTCAAAATCCTGATGTGTCAGCATGGCTATGCACATGCTCGACTTCAAACCCTCACGTCATCATCAAGCTTATTTCTTCTTCATCTTCTTCCTTAATTCGGAAGAAAGCGAGGCGACGATGTCTTGCGAAAACGGGGTAATAGGCGAGATCGATGCGAAGAGTCTCACACCGCGATGCCATTCATAACCTCTCCGAGCTCGGCCTCCAGACTTCTCCATATCCTTATCCAACCCTTCACGGAGCGGAGCCTCCGGCACCGCCACCCGATCTCGAGCTCCTCCTCTCCAACCTCTTCTTCTTCGCTTCCAACCTCTTCAGGCTCTACATCTCCTTCTTCTTCCTCTGCTCCTCCTGCGCCTCCGTCGGCATGAGCAAGCCCTCTCGATCAGCCGCATCACCATGAACTCCTGCTCCCTCTGATACATCAACACTATCGCCACAAATGACCAACGGACAAGCTTCTCCTTCTTCACCTTATCACCAAGACACCCACAGAGAGAAAAGCCCAAGGCTGAGCGCAATCTCAAACTCTCCTCCAGTCATCTCCGGCGGCTCTTCGAAGCATACACCGCTCCTATACTGCTGCAAGAGATCTCTAGAATAGCCATGGCTTCTCGACAACGCCCTCTCTATCTCCTCCGCCTCCATTGCTCCAAAAGCACCGCAAAGACTCGATTTTTAATCTAAAAGACGCAATATTTTTCATGAATTATTCACAAAGATGAGATTTTTTTTATCAAGAAACTTCCTCTGAATTGGATTGAAAAATGCGAAACAGAGAAACGAGGCCATGGAGAAGAGGATAAAAATAGGTTATCAGGTTGAGGCGAAGGATCTAAGAACCCGCTAAGAGATCGCCCGAGAAGCCGGGGAAGGGGAATCAACACGAGATCTTGATGATGGCGTGGAGGGTTTATTCTTAGTCAGCACAGCTCTGCTGACAGAGCTGTTCCGGCTGCCACGTAGGTTTATGAGGGTTGAAATTGGTCGGGTGACTGACCGGTGAAAAGAAATCATAGTTGGGTGATCGTTTTTATGCGTTTTGAACTTGGGTGACCGAATTGAAAACGAAGTAAAGTTGGATGACCTCCTGAAAATTTAACCCCTTCTGGTGAGAGAATTTTATCCCTGTACTATTTTCTTCTTTCTCAGTAAATCAGTAGTTTATCCACTTTTTATTAAAAAAAAAAAAGTTTCTAGAGGCCGGAGTAACACATACATGTTAGGATCGGGTGAGAGGAAATGTATAGGTGATCTCACACAGAACACTAAGGCTCACAGTTGATTGAGTTCTTAATATAAGAACAGAATGAAATGAAGAGAAGTATGGAGGAAAAGATAACAGAGATGTTCTGAAATTCCTTACATTCACTTCATTGATTCATTCAAGCATTTAAACAAACAACTTATATGCATGCCAGAGAAGCAGCATAGTTCATACAACCACAACAATCGAAATATAAAATACAAACATACAGTGAAAGCAAATTCTAAATGAAACACAACAATAAGATAAATTTGAGATGATGTGAATCCCAATTCAGTGCTAAATTCATTAGTCTTCGGCTGCAGTAGAGTGAGCTGGAGGTTGGAAGCAGTGCAGGGACCTGGGGAGCATCCAGCAATGGCTCCAGTGATATGTCTGATCAAACATCTTCAACAATACATGCTCGGGATCCAAATTATAAATCTTATTCCCAAGTTTTTTTACGTTTTTTCAAAGATATCAATCGCAAGGGAGGACATTACATCCTTCGTCGCTAAGGTTAGGGTTAGGGTTAGGGTTTGGGACGATGGCCGAGCACCTGGCATCCATCTTTGGCACGGAAAAGGATAGGGTGAATTGCCCTTTCTACTGTAAGATCGGTGCTTGCCGCCACGGATCGAGATCGTTGTTCTCGATTGCACACCCGCCCCAGCATCAGCCCCACTCTCCTTCTCACCAACATGTATCAGCGTCCTGACATGATCACTCCAGGCGTCGATGCCAAGGGCCGCCCATTCGATCCAAGGAAAATCCAGGAGCACTTCGAGGTCCTACTTTATCTCCCTTCTTTTTCTCGTACTATATGCTCGTTATTTGAATTCGATCGATGCTGCCGTTGGTGGGAATCTTCTGTCAGATAATCACCTTTTAGCTGAAAAAAGATTGATTTCCATGGGGTTTGTTCTTGATTTTTACTACTTCGTTTGATCTCGTAGTTGCAGCCTGCTTGGATCGAAGAAAATTATATGAAAGCAAAAGAAATTAGGGAATGATGTTTTGCTTAATTCTTGCGTCTGGTTTAATGTGGAAATTACAATGCAAGGCAAATGAATGGATCTGCATCCATGTGGAAATAGTATACATAGCAAATGAACAAGATTGTATGAATATTTTTATTATTATTTTTTTATCCAATTTTTGTTTTCCTCCACTCCCTCGATGGATTGTCGCAAGAAGGAAAGAAATAATAGAAAATGGCATATGCATCGATCCGATGCGGTGATTGACAAATGGAGTATATATTTGAATCCATATGATTTGTATGTTGAAGCGAGTGTTATTTTTGATTGACTTATCACTTTAAGTGAGTAACATGTGGCAGTTGTCATCTTTTTATTGACTTTGATAACTTTACACAACATTAGAGCCGTTTCTGTTATTGTTATATCTTATAAAATCATGCTATTATTTTGGATGCTGGGTTTTCAACAATATCTGATTAGAACTATTGATTCAACATGTGCTTTCAACAGAATTCCTATGAAGATCTGTTAGCTGCTGCCACTCTGATCTGATCACCAGCACCTGCACCGGAAGCTCTTCTCTTTCAGGGAAATCTACACATGGTGCATTCACTCAGAAACAAGAATGAACATAAAGTATAACTTTTAGTGTGTTCTGAACTTTGCTACCTTTCTTCAAAAGAGCTTCAGAAAAGGAAAATACAACAACATTACATATAAAACAAGCAAAAAAAATAAAATAAGAAAGAACATAACAGATACCAACAAACAACACATCAAAGCCAGCTAATTCAACTGCTTTCCACACTAGCACTTGAGTGTATATCCCACCTACCACGTACGACATCACATGGCTCTCTTCAGAATTGCACTCAAACAGTCTAGTAGCTACGTCAGGATTAATACTAACATATCTCCCCCTAATCCTGACGTGGGTCGACACAGCAAACACCCAACAGATTGCGCATAGTTGCAAACTTCACACTCGGCAGTGCTTTTGTCAAAATGTCTGCTCTCTGTTCATTTGAACTCACAAATACCACCTTGATTTGTCCACTTTCGATGCACTCTCGAATGAAGTAATAACGTACATCTATGTGCTTGCTGCGTCCATGATGAACAGGGTTCTTCATCAAATCAATAGCCGATCTGTTATCAACATAAATGGTAACCAAATTTGAATAGCCTCCTGTCATCTCTTTGAGCAAATTCTTCAACCATATAGCCTGGCAGGTTGCAGCAGCGGCTGCCATGAATTCTGCCTCACAAGATGAGAGTGCAACTGTTCTCTGTTTCTGTGACACCCACGAGACCGGGTTATTATTAAGATAGAAAACCATGCCTCCGGTGCTCCTCCTGTCATCGGTGTCACCCGCAAGATCACTGTCTGCATAGCCATAGAGTTCTTCCTCGTATCTCCCTCCTGTGTATATTAACCCGAATGATACTGTTCCTTTTATATACCTTAAAATGTGTTTCACTGCTGCAAAGTGGATTGCTGTCGGCCTCTCCATATATCTGCTCACCAACCCAACAGCAAATGAGAGATCTGGTCTCGTGTGAAGAAGATACCTAAGGCATCCTATTATGCGTCGATATTCGGTGGCATTGATCGGTTCTCCCTCATTATCCTTGTGCAACCTCAACTTGTGTTCCATGGGATACCTTACAGCATTACATTCCATCATTCCACATTGATGCAAAATTTTCTTTGCATAAGATGTTTGCTTAAGTATAATCTCTCCCTGCTTTTGCTCAACTTCTATACCTAGATAAAAAGCAAGTAAGTCCAAGTCACTCATTTCAAACTCTCTCATCATCTCCATTTTAAAACACTGAATATCATCTGAGCTTCTTCCCGTGACTATGAGATCATCCACATATACTCCCACAATGACATCAACTCCATTCTCTCCTCTAGTATATAATGCGTGTTCTAATGAGCATCTCTTGAAACCTAGATGCTTCAAACTCTCATCAAGCCGGGAATTCCACGCCCTTGGAGCCTGCCGAAGACCATACAAAGCCTTTGATAGCTTGTACACCATATGCTCCTTGTTCTTCACAATAAAGCCTTCAGGTTGGGTGACATACACCTCTTCTTCGAGATTTCCATTTAAAAATGCCGACTTTACGTCCATATGATGCACCTCCCAGCCCCGACAAGCCGCCACAGCAAGGATCATGCGGACAGTATCCAACCTTGCTACTGGTGCGAATACCTCATCAAAATCTATTCCTTGCCGTTGTGCATAGCCCTTCGCCACAAGTCTGGCTTTGTGCCTGATTGCCTTTCCTTCTGAATCTCGTTTTACTTTGAACACCCATTTTAGGCCTATAGCCTTATGTCCTACCGGTAACTCAGTGAGCCTCCAAGTGCCATTCTCCTCCTCAATGGATTTTAACTCCTCCAACATAGCCTTCATCCAAACATCATCATCTGCTGCTTCATGGAATGAAACCGGTTCTTCAACTCCCACTAGCAACAAGTCCTCAAGGTGATGTACCTCTTCTGTCTCATCATAGATATCTGTAAGTAGGCGATAACGAGTTGGTTCTTCACTCAAGGATGGAGTGTTTGATGCTGCAGATTCAGTTGGATCCGGTGCAGTTTGACCAGTTCTCCATGAGATCATCTTCAGTGTGGGACTCTCAGCCAAGTTGCTTGGAGTGCTTGGAGCAACCTCATTCCTTCCAGTCATGGCGTTTTCAAGGCTTCCCTCTCTCACCTCATCATCTTCTCTACGATATAACGGCTCTTCTATCATCGTCGCAATAGTAAATTCTGGTGGATCTTTCAATTCTTTCTCGTCTTCACTGTTCCATTGCCATTTTTCATTTTCCTGAAATATAACATCCCGGTTAACATAAAGTTTACCTTGAATAGGATCATAGAGTCGATGACCCTTGCTTCCTTCCTCTACACCGAGATACACCAATCGCCGACTCCGGTCGTCGAGCTTCTTGAGAGAAGGTTCTGTCACTCTTGCATGGGCCACGCATCCGAACACCTTCAGATGGGTTAGGTGAGGCCTCCTCCCTGTCCAAACCTCATATGGTGTGCGATCCTTCAATGCCTTTGTTGACAGACGATTCAGAATATAGATGGCATGTCTCACAGCTTCCCCCCAGAGTTTTCCCGGTACTTGCATGCTCTTCAACAAAGCTCGGGCCATTTCCATCATCGTTCTGTTTCTTCGTTCCACAACGCCATTCTGTTGTGGTGTATACGGGGTGGTCAGGTGCCTTTCGATGCCTCGTTCTTCACAAAATTTTTTGAAGTCATTTGATAAGAACTCTCCCCCCCCCGGTCGGATCGCACCGTCTTTACTTTATATCCAGACAAATTTTCAACTAGATTAACAAACCTTTTGAACTCCATGTAAGCTTGACTCTTTGTTTTCATGATGAAAGCCCACGACATTCGGCTAAAATCATCCACAATAAGGAAAACAAATTTGTTTCCCGCCGCAGTGCTTGGTGTTATTGGACCACATAAATCAATATGCAGTAACTCAAGAGGAACTTCAGCTCTATAGTGGGCTTGAGTGGGAAATGGGGTCCTTGTTTGTTTGGCAACCACACAGCCTTCACATAATTCATCTGGGTGTGTGATTTCAGGCAATCCAATGGCCATGCCCTTCTCTGCCATATGTTTCAAAGTATAGAAACTTACATGCCCGAGTCTAGCATGCCAGAGCCATGCTTGATCTACTAAGTTAACCAGTAGACATGTCGGCCTGCAACCTTCAAGCTTGATCTTATACAACCTATTTGACGATCTCTTGACCATCATAAGTAATGTCCCATTTTCATCATATACCTTCAGTGTGTTACCTGACATTTCAACCTCCTTACCCTCTTCTGTCATTTGCCCAAGGCTAACAATATTACTACACAATCTTGGTATAAAATAGACATCCGTAAGAACCCAATGATCTCCATTTTTACATTGAAACATGATAGAGCCTTTCCCAAGTATTTCAACTGTGGACCCATCCCCGAACTTTACCAAACCTGTGATGTTTTCATTCAGCTCCTGGAACATCTCTCGAAGGCCTGTCATGTGATTGCTGGCGCCATTGTCCAAGTACCAAACTTTTGTATGGTTTTGTTCTTCCTCAACTCCCAATAATTCAGGTACCACCTTCTCTTCATTCAGCAGTACAACACTTTGTTCTTTTCGGTAACCAAACTTTCCCTTTTGAGACATGGTTAGTAGTAAGGCCGGCTCTTCATCTTGGGTTTGTGCAATATTAACTTCATCATCACGACGCCTGTTCCAACACTCTGATGCATAATGGCCGGACTTGTCGCAGTTGAAGCATTTGATATGGCTTTTATCTCTGCTCCAACTTCCACTTCCACTGGTTACTTCTTGTCGTGAAGAACTCGCACCACCCCGTCCACCCCGGCCTCGTTGCTGGCCTCTACCACGTCCCCTACACCAGCCTCTTTCTTCAGACCTACTAGAGAGTTGTTTTAGATGTTCTCCACTGCTCTTCTTCTCACGCGCTATCCATTCTTCACGAGTAAGGAGGAGTTGATCACCTTGTCTGTCGTCCTTCCTTACGCGTTCTTCATAGGCTTTCAGACGTCCAATTGCTTCTTCGAAAGGCATCTCATCCACATCCAGGAGCTGCTCAAGGGAGGCGACGACCTGCAAGTATTGACTAGGAACAGAAACAAATAGTTTCTTTACCAGTGTTGCATCTTCCATAGTTTCTCCGAGTTCCCTGAACTTGTTGGCCAGACCGCTCATCCTCCCCGTGAACTCGTCGATGGTGTCGGTCTCTTTCATTCTGAGTGCTTCGAACTCGCTCTTGAGTGTCTGTAGTCTCGCCTTCTTCACCCTATCGGCACCGAGGTACCTCGTTCTCAAACTTTCCCACACTTCCTTTGCGGTTTTCTTGTTCGCAATCTGAAGTAAGATATCTTCGGGCACTGCTTGAAATATACAAGCTCGTGCCAATTTATCCTTCCTCACGTCAACTACCACCCCGGCAGCTGGCTCGATGGCCTCCCACACACCTTGAGCGTCCATATTAGCCTCCATTTTAATCGCCCACGTAGAATAATTAGTGGCCGAGAGCATCGGATAGTGCAAAGGCACCAACCCCTCCCTCGAAGCTTGCTGTGTCGACAGCGTCATGTCTTCAGCCCGAAGAAACTTAGGCATACAATCTTCAACCTGGACTCTCTGATACCAGATGTTAGCTGCTGCCACTCTGATCTGATCACCAGCACCTGCACCGGAAGCTCTTCTCTTTCAGGGAAATCTACACCTGGTGCATTCACTCAGAAACAAGAATGAACATCAAGTATAACTTTTAGTGTGTTCTAAACTTTGCTACCTTTCTTCAAAGAGCTTCAAAAGGAAAATACAACTACCTTACACAAAAAACAAGCAAAAAAAATAAAATAAGAAAGAACATAACAGATACCAACAAACAACACATCAAAGCCAGCTAATTCAACTGCTTTCCACACTAGCACTTGAGTGTATATCCCACCTACCACGTACGACATCACATGGCTCTCTTCAGAATTGCACTCAAACAGTCTAGTAGCTACGTCAGGATTAATACTAACAAGATCTATTCAAAGAGCTGAGCAAATATGGTGAGATTGAGAGCCTGAATGTCTCTGACAATCTTGCTGACCATATGGTAGAGCATTATTGTTAATTTATTACCTTGAATTCATTTAGCTTTTTGATTGTTCTAATTGTGCCTGTTACAGGTTAGTAATGTATACGTTCAGTTCAGAGAGGAGGAGCATGCTGCCAATGCCCTTCGGAACCTGCAAGGAAGATATTATGCAGGTACCTTTGTCTTGTTGTGTTGGTAATATAGATACATCAGTTCTATGATTGTAGTTCGTCTGCAGAGTATATAAACCTAAATTCGTTAATCATTGTTTCATTTTGTACTCTAAATTAAACTCTATACCCAGGACACCCTATTATTGTTGATTTCTCCCCGGTCACTGATTTTCGTGAGGCTACTTGTCGACAATATGAAGAGAACAGCTGCAGTCGTGGTGGTTATTGCAACTTCATGCATTTAAAAATGATAAGCAGGTCTTTCATTAAAATTTTATAAATGCCTCCTGCCAAGGTTTAGGATTAAAGCCAAAACTATTTCTTCTGGCAGTGCTTTAAGAAGGCACCTGTTCCGGAGGTATAGGAGAAAATGTAGCTGGAGCCGTAGCCCCTATAGGCATGGTAGTCATGAAGACCGCCCTCATAGTGGTTGTGACCATGGGAGCCATTCTGCTGATAGGAATAGATATCATGCGGAACAAGTTAGAAGGCATAGAAGCCGAAGCCCAGGTCACAGATGACATTCTAGTAGAAGCCTCGGAAGAAGGAGGAACAGGAGCCCTGTGAGGGAAGACAGTGCTGAGAGGAGAGCCAAAATTGCTCAGTGGAACCGGGAGAGGGAACAGCTGGGCAATGGTATCAAGAATAATGCTTGGGATAACAACAATGGCATCAGTGGTTATTCTCCGGATGGTAGGAATTTATCATGATCATTCCTGCAGGATCATGGAGAGCACAAGTAATCATGCATGTGATCTAAGTGGTTCGTCCCTCTGCGCACAGTTATTTCATTTTTTATTTTGTCTTCCTGTGTGATGGGCGGGTTTGGAGAGGCTGTCTCTTCAATAAATATGGCTTACAGCCCATTTTCCACTGTGCAGGTGGTGTGCAGGTTCAATGTCCTGTGCAGTGGATGTAAAATCATTTTTTTACTTATAGCGTGCATTTTTTTTTTCTCCGCATGTGTGCATGCTTGTGCATTCCCCATATAATAGGTTAACTTTTCTTAGGATTTGATCGGTGAATCATTTGCTTAACAGAATAGGTATTTATTATCTGAAAACACATAAAATACTAGCATTATTGGGAAAATATTGGTGGATATAGAACCATGAAACACAAACTGTTCACCTAGAATGAAGATTTTGGGTTGTTGGACAGGTTTTTAGAATGACTAAATTTGGTTGAGTGCATGCAGGCTTTTGAAGTAAACTATATTGTTCAGTATATGTGTGTATGAATATATATTGAATGCCTTCTAGTGTTTTTCTATCCAAATTTCTTAGAACTACATTTTTCTAAGGTTCCGTTTACTGGGCTCAACACTCTCATGTCTCTTTCTCTCATCATTATTTTCTGTTTTTTTGGTGAAGGTGATTACTATTTTTCAAGTCTTGCAGGTCCAGGTGTCCATGATTTTGGATCAGATTCATTTTTGCATGCAGCTCATGTGTAGTTTGTGGACAGGTATGGGACAAGTTTGCAGCTGTGCGTTGAAGAGGACTTCTACAAGAGCGCTCATATCCATGAAGTGATGGGAAGATACCTTAGTTGTAACCTTTGTTAATTTGCCTGTTTTCTTTCCTGGTAGCAGACCTTTTAGTGTTTTTTTTTTTTAAAAAAAAAACAAAAACTGGAGAACGGTTGGGGTTGGATGACTGAGCATTGGGGCTTTTTGCCATTGAGCTCTGGGGATTTGTGTCTGTACTGGTTCTTTTATGTGAAAATGGAATGGTTGAATGATCAGTCAGTCTTTAAACAGGTTTTATTAATATTTTTAACGAGAAAAATTGGACAGATTATTTGTTTTTGTCGCAGAATTTTAGAGCACACCCTGATTATGTGTGTTCAATGCTCATACACCTATTTACGAGATTGTTCATGTGTGAAAATCTGAAAAATTTGCCTTCTATAGTAATTGTCAGACAAAATCATGGACCAGTGGAGGTTACGTCCGAAATCAGTCTGTTGAATTTGATGATCATTCTAAGAAAATAGTAAATACTCCATATGATATGATCTAAAGCGCAAGCACACTTAGATGTCGCACATATACTGAGACAGAATTGGGAGGGTCATGGCCACACGGAAGTCATTATTGAAAAATCAAGAGAAGGGTGTATACACAAATACAATTGATAATAAACGGCACAGAGTGACAGTGGTTTGATAAAACAAGTGGAACAAGCAACTTGAATAATTAATTATTCAGAAGAAGGATTCAATGAACTTGAGCCATGGGACGCCAATTTTGGGCGTCGCCTGACTTTCGTTCGAGCACGAGGAGGAGGTGGAGGCAGAGGTGCCGGTAATCGTTGAAGGAGATCTGGGAGCGGCAGGCTTCGGGCAGAGAAAGAAATGCCTGGATCCCAACTCGATAAGCTTCTCGTTCGGATTTAGACCTTCAAAGGATGACCCGAACTAACAATCATATATATATATAAATATATAGACACACACACACACATATATATATATATAAACTATATCAATCTAATTAATCAAACAGATAATTTCTTACAGTCAAGGCTGAACTGGGAATAATGGAGACCGAAAGCAGAGGGGTCAGTGGTGGACAGCGGCGGGCGCCTCGCTTCTTTGACATAGAGATGCAGCACGTGAGCCACTAGATCAGCCACAGTCCACTCTGTGGATGACATAACCAGCAATGTTGCCAGGCTCCCCTGACACGTTACGTTTAACAGCACCTTCGCCGGCACCCTCTGTCCCCAACTACCGCGGTTACTGTAATTTGGGTTTCTTGGGCCGCCATCTTCGCTCAGCTTTGTCGTAGTCCTAGCTCCAGAGAAAAGGTCAGGCTGGGTCTTTGGCCTCCGGGATAGACGTGGTTTTGGTGAGGCACCCGAAGTTCTTCCATGGAATGAAGCTGATCTTTGTGCTGGTGGTTGCTGCTTTATCTCATCATGCCCCCACTGTGAGCCTCTGACCGTTCTATCTTCTTTAGATTGCGGCGAAGGAGACATGAGACCAAATCAGCCCTTTCTCGGATGGCCGGAGATCACCGGGTTAATTAGCATACCTGCATGATTGCCAGGAATTAAAGCTGGCGGTGGTCACAATCACGTAGAACAACAATAGCCAAGTTGCCCGGTGGGGGCAAAACACAGCCCGTGGTCTGCTAGATTTATGGATAGGAACTGAGACCAAGGCGTGCTTATCGTTAGCTGCAAATAATCACCGAATGTTATTTGAAGCCAACCGATCCAATCCAATCCAATCCAAGCCAATCTGTCTACGACTCTACGGCTCTACCGCTACGAGACTAGGAGGAGGTGAAAACTGAAAAGTTAAAGACGGCAGCGTCCATTTCTTCGGGATAAAAGAAAGTTCATTCTACAAGTAACAAGGTGACGCATTTTGTCTGTGACTGTGGCCCTGTGGGAGAATGAATACCCGCGCTTGCTCCACTGATAATCGCACAGTTTGCTCACTTGTTGTCACACCGTGCGCATCTTGAACCGCGACACCGTTTCTTTATTTTTATTATTATTATTATTATTCTAATTTCTCTTCTTCCTGCGTAGCTTCTGACATCAGCTAACCTGGCCCACACAAACATGCTTTGGATGCCTAACAAACAGCCTCAAATAAGTGAACATTTTTTTTAAAAAAAAAAATTAAGAGAATCTTGCATTGCTCCATGTCAACGTGAACAACATGAAATAGAAAATCGAGAGAGGCTCTTCGATCTTTTTAATAAAATTATTATGATTTATCACTTTATTAAAAAATCAATAAAATCGGGATAGGTTGAAACTCACTCGAGCGGGTTGGAACTCACATTCACCTCTTTTGCCAAAATATAGGCAGCTAGATTAGCTATACTCCTAGCAAAGCTAACTTTAACATCATTAACCAAAGGTAATAATTCCATAGAGTGTCCAAGGATTAACACCAACATAGATCCGAGTGGGAGATCCTTCCTTACTAATCCTTTAGCAACAATATGAGAATCTATTTCACCGTCCACGAGAACAAAGCCAAGTCTCTTCAACTATTGCAAGCTAGGGATTCAGCTATTGTGAACTCGTGTACATGGAAGAGTAGATATTATTGTATTTATTAAGGAACTTTTTAATATCTTTATTGTGTGTGAGCTATTGTATGAAATGTGTCCGTCAAAGAGCATGTCTGTGTGAGTTGTTATTTCAAACGCATTCTCACCTCACGGGCTCACGTGAAGGGCATAATATTATTTATAAGTTAATTTCTCTAATAAAAATATGAACTTTCATCATTCCATATACATTACATGATAGATTCATATTAGTGAAATTAAACACACTTGAACCAAATAGCTTTGGCTGTTAAATAGGCTATTAGTTCTCTCTCCTTTATGATTATTACATGTGTTTGTCAAAATTGAAGAATGGTTGGTAGCCTTTTGCGTGCATTGAACGCATCTCTTGCTGTAGAGAAAAAGCCCCCTGCAGGGTAGGGACATGGGAGTCAGACTAACCGCAGCCGGTGGATTTCTTTGGACAGTGCAACTGCAACGCAATAAAAAAGATGTACAGTCAGCCTATCAAGGAAAAAACATAAAGACTAGACTGACTAGTAGACTTGGTAGCATTCATTCATGAGCAAATGGATTGAAATTGAATGGAGAGGGGTTGGGTTGACTAGAGACAAACCAGAATGTTGGCATCGAGGATGGGCCCATACAGCCCATCCTTCTTGTGGGCTGGTTCACTTGGCAACTCATGTGGCCCATAACTAGTGGGCGGTTGGGCTGCCGAGCATACAAACATATTGGGTTGTCCGATTATTGATTGGATTGTGAGTTTGTGTGTGTGTGACTGGGCGGGATCGAGATGGGTGGAGTCCTCCTCCATTTATAATTATAAATCATTTATCGGGCCCAAGAAAAACCTCACGCTGCGACAGTGGCACCTTATCTTCTATCGCTCCTGCCATTTCCGGGATAATGGCGGCCGACGACGCCAACCAGCCTCAGCCAGGGGAACAACAGCAACCACAGCAGGAAGAAGAGGAACAACAAAAGGGTGGAGAAGAAGTGAATGAGGATGCTGAGGAGGATGAGCTTCCGTCGTCATCATCCTCTTCATCGTCGGAATCGGAGTCAGACTCCGAGTCCTCCGATGAGGATGGCACCGCTTACTACGATGACACCGACGATGAGGAGAAGGACGACAACAACCCGGAGTCGAATATCCAGCGTTTCACCAAGGTCCTCGACAGCTCGTACATGAAGAAGCGGCTGGAGCAGCAGGAGCGCGACTACAACTACCACGAGGACCTCTTTGACTTCCCAAAGGACCCTGAGCAGTGGCGCGAGGAGGACCTCAGAGAACTCTGGGCAGATGCCCCTCTCGGCGTGACAAAGCCCGGCTGGGACCCCTTCTGGGCTGACGAGGAGGACTGGGAGGTCGTCAGGGAGGAGATCAAGGAAGGGCGTGATCCTCCCATCGCTCCATTCTATCTTCCCTACCGCAAGTACTACCCAGCCATCCCCGACAATCACCACGACATCTCCAACCCCAAGTCGGTCATCGAAGAGCTTGATCGCATCGAGGAGTTTCTCCGGTGGGTCAGCTACATTTTTCCCCGATGGCAGCACGTGAGTACATCCCTCGCCCTTTTCTTTTTCCTGGTCGCTATTCGAAAACAGCATGGCTCATTCTGGCCTAGCACAGGACTGTTATGATTTGAGGAATTCTGTCATGCTGGTCTCAAAACAACTGATTATCATTCATCATTGCTCAACTGTGATTCTTCACATTTTTTTTTTTAAATGTAAACCAAAAAGGGAAATGTAGAATGGATACCAGAATTCTTTAGAGAAATTTATGGGAGCCAGTGGATGTGTATGTGTAGTTATGTGGAAATCCTCGGCTTTGGTTTTACTGAGTAGATCAAGTATGATTTAAAGAGTTCACTATTGAGTGGATGGTTTGCAGAGGCTTGAATATTGGCAATGCTGTTGTAGATTAATTATTAACTTATTAGGATATATTTCACTGCATTGTTTTGGTGTGAAATGCAAGATACAGGCTGGCTGTGAGTGGATGCTACAATTCATGCTATATTTGCTCAGAAGCTTGTTTATGTTTAAGGTTTTTCTAGGCTCTTTTTTTTCCCTGCTGTATTGGTGGGCAACTGATGCTATTTTTCATTATTTCTTGCACAAGGTATGAAGGAACTATCTGGGATGATTTGGCTCATGGAAAAGGTGTTCTTGTTGCTGAACAGGGACTTGTCAGGTTAGTTCCTCTCTTTTCCTTGTTGCCCCGCTTTTGTGTTGTCTAGATTTATGCTTTTATATATGAACAGGTAATATTGATCCGTCTCCATTTTACATTTTTCCAATAACATAGACAAGATATCCCAACTGTCCTATCATTCTTCTAAATTGTGGTAGTAGTTCTACTGCACTTTAAAATCTCCTAACATTCTTTGTGTTAACACATATTAAAAGAATAAAAATAGAAGATGGACTAGCCATTGTGTTTGTATTTCTAATGAAGTATGAAAATTAGTTGAATCTGTTGATGTGCTGCTGGCCATTCTTTTTTGTTCCTGCAATTGAATCTTAGAATGAGTTGCATCCAACATATTTGCTATCTATTCTCCTTGGGTATAGGTATGAAGGGGAATGGCTTCAAAACCAAATGGAAGGTCATGGGGTTGTCGAAGTTGACATTCCTGAAGCACAGCCTATTCCAGGTTCAAAGTATGTCTATCAACGTTTTCTTAACTACCAACTCAATGTTGATATGAAAAAGCTTTCACATCTGCTAGTGTTTTTTCTGAACTTCTCTACCTCACTTACCAGGCTGGAAGCTAAGATGCGAGCTGAAGGAAGGATAATAACTAGGGATTTCATGAGCCCTGGAGATAGGAAATGGCTGGAGAAGGACATTGAGGACACAGTACGCCTAGTTGGTCATGTTACAGAAATACCTTATTATGAAAGCGATGAATGGATCAAGCAGTTTGGAAGTAAACCGTAAGTTCTCATAATGTTGCTAAAATTTTTATGAGTTGCTTATCAGGTATTTCTTATTCTATATTTTCATGAAACTCTTAGTCTAACGACAGCTATGCGATGTCTATTTTGCCTTGATAATCTACCATATTGTCTTGGCTTGGTAGATAATTATGCAATGCACATCAACTGGTATATTTTCAGTTTATTATTATTGGATAATCATCTAATTCATTCGGACTATTGAGCCATTTTATCTGTGGATTGGCTTGATCATTTTGCATTGACTTAACCTTTATTTTGGCTTGCTAATTCTTCTAATCGGCACTTGATTGGTGTTTCTGTCTGCTTACTGAGATTGATGTATTACATTTTTCCTTCAAATACAACATCAGGAGCTTTCAAGTTTGCAGTGACTCATCATTCTTGTCTGTGGTAGGGAAAAAGGTCGATATAGATATGCTGGACAGTGGAAGCATGGGCGAATGCATGGTTGTGGTGTATATGAAGTCAATGAGCGTATTATATATGTATGTACATGCTATTATCCAGTTAGTTTGTCCACCATGGAATGAGTAAGCTTGTAAAATTTTAATGTCTCTTAACATAAATTCTGCAGATGTCTCATTCTATCGCATGGTTAATATTTAACTATTCAGACCTTCTTTTGTTGTCTTGAGTTTGACGAGGGGCTTTGAATAATATCACTAGATTTCCGATTCTAGTTCATAACAAATGCAGTTGACAATTCCCATCCATCATATAGGGAAGATTCTACTTGGGAACCATGTGCAAGATTCCACGGCTGTGATGAAAAATGTGTCAGCGGTATCTAGTCAAAAATTTGCACACTGATAGATTTGTATGCCCTTTTTGTTTAATTTCTGTCACTAATGTATCCACTATTTTTCAGCTGCATGCAGGAATTGCTGAAGTAGCAGCTGCAAAGGCACGGATGTTCGTTAACAAACCTGATGGAAGTAATTTACTATGCGATCTCTCATTTATTACTTTTTTTAATTTCTTGAGGTACCATTGCAAGTTTAAGTCAGTTTGCTCTTTTACTTGACAAACAGTGAATCTGAACTGTTCCTTGAAATAAAGACCCCATATTAGTGTTATAATAAAAAGTATTCTACTTATGTGTGTGATTCCTATTTATGCCTAAAGAGCCACTATATCCTTCGGTAGGTATTCTAATTGTTTCTTTTTATTTGGGAACTAACCTACTTGTTTCTTCTACTTGTTTCCTTTTGATAGTGATAAGGGAGGAGCGAGGTCCATATGGAGACCCGCAACATCCTTACTTTTATGACGAAGAGGATGTGTGGATGGCTCCTGGATTTATTAACCAATTTTATGAGGTAAGCTGATCTTTTTTATGCTAATTCAGTAATGGTAGTAGTCCTTTTCTTCTGTTCACTAATAAAATGTGATTTGTTTGGTTCAGGTTCCTGATTACTGGAAAGTTTATGTGCAAGAGGTTGATCAAGAAAGAGAGATGTGGTTGAACTCTTTCTATAAAGCACCACTTCGGCTGCCTATGCCTGCAGAGCTTGAGTATTGGTGGTCCAGAGGTGCACTTTCTAGCTTTATTTAATGCTTGCCTACTTAAAAGTTGTGGTGATTTTACCATTTCCTAATCGTATGCTAGGTTTTCATTGTTGACCTGCTATAATTCTCTATTTTGTCTGTCTGTTTTGTTTACCCTATTGAAAGTTGTTTATGGTTTGCTGTGAGTATTTCTAGAAACTATGAGCAGCCAATTTTGCATATGTACCATTCATGAGTGGGATGCAACCTAATGATATATGGTTTAAATTTGTGCACAATCATTTTGGGCTAAGCATGCATGAATGCCTGTTTTCTCTGAAGAACAATTAATCTGGTGTTCCTGAAAAAGCCATCTAAGACACTTTATTGAGCATTTTACCTCATTTTGAATTGCCCTACTCTGCAGCATCAAGCATGAGTTATGACTTGTGAGTAAACCTGATTTATTTGTCTGTAAGGCAAAGTCATAATTATGTATTTGAGGTTCTGTTCCGAAAATTTTCGTAGGCCTACAACCCAAAGCACAAAAATCTGATTAACAAAAAAATTTTGCCTCCTATCAGATATCTGTTTGCTTGAGATGAGAGAAAACTCATATATTCAGTAGTTTGGTTCAGAAGTTGTTAGAACTTCGGAAAGTGATGTGTCTACCCGTGAACAAGGACCTTTGTCATAAAGCCCCCTAGGATCATCATAGAGAAGTGTGTAGATACATCAATGGAAACTGCTTTATTGTAAACTCGTCTGTTTTCCCTTGGTCTTTAATTTTATCCTAATCTCCAACGTTGATTAGAATTCATTTCATTTAGGCAGACCAGTTTGGGTTCATCAATTTCTCTGTATCTACAAGTCACACATGATCATCCTTATCAATCAGTTGGCACTATTGATGCAAGGCTAATCTCTCTGTAGATGATACACCTGAATTTGTGCTCATCAACAAGGAGCCTGAGCCTGACCCAAAGGATCCTTCAAAACTCATATACACTGAGGACCCTCTCATTCTTCATACTCGCACTGGGCGTCTGATAAATTATGTGGAGGATGAAGAGCATGGGGTGCGTTTGTTCTGGCAACCCCGTGTAGAAGATGGGGAGGATATGGATCCTGAAAAGATAGAATTTTTGCCTCTTGGCTTTGATGAGTTTTATGGGCGAGCCACACCAGGTACGGAGAAGGAAGTCAAACCATCAGGCGTTATAGCTGCTATTGACAATGCATTTAAGCCACTGCTCAATAGAATTCAGAAGTGGATTGAGGAGAAGAAGAAAACTAGTGAGGCGAATCTAAAACTTTATGAGAAAGAACTTGAATTCATTGATGCTGAGTTGGACCTGGAGGAGGCAATGGAAGATATGGAAATCATTCTCAAAGAAAAGCAGAAGGAAGAAGAAAAGCGAGCAGCAGTGGAAAATGATACTGATGAAATGCCTGCTTCAACTGGCCAGGATGAAGCCCGACCAGATGACGGGGAGGATGGAGATGATGATGAAGATGATGAAGGTGCACCAACAAGTTTTGGCACAGTTGGCGAAGGAGCTGATGGCGACATTTTGGATGGCTCTGAAGAAAAAAAATCAGGAAGGTCTCCATTTTCTTCATTGTCCATGTCATTGGCTTCTTGGAGCCTGGCATCAATGGTGAGTACTTTGATTTTCGTAATCTGTTACTGCTGTCTTGCCCTAATTTTGTGCGTTGGATCTGTTGAAAACATTTGGCGTTCTCTGGAAGGTTTTTCAAGTGTTTATGCATTTATTAAAATACTTCATGGCCAAATTGGCACTGACTCTTTCTAAATGTCAGACAGCCGTTCCTATAACTCCATTAGTTTCAAGTGTGGTTTTAAAATATGGGCATCAGCAGCTTTTACTTGATTTTGAGCTCATGAAATACTAGACTCACTTCAGAGGGTTTTTTTTTTTTTTAATAATTTAAGGTTCAATTTATTATTTTTTTGTCCCCTCATTTCTGGTTCCTTGTAGGTACCTTACAAGATACAAGAGTCATTTCTTTCATGGAAGAATGGAAGACAACACCCAAGTGCTGAGTTCCCTCCCAAAATGGACTGCAGAAGATTCACAGAATATCAGCAGGGGCTGGATTCTGTGGCCTTCCACACTCGTTTTAACCAGCAGATAAATCTGAGGGCGGCCATTGATAAGCGGAGCCCTCGCAAGATGAACAACGGACATTGGCAGTTGAAATCCCTTGCTAGGATTCTGTCTGCAGGCCATAGTTACAATGCTGGAAAAATGATCCAAATAAAAGAAGAAACAAAAATTGAAGCCTCTCTTAGTCACAGCATTTTATCCTTTCATGTCCCCATCACTGATAATCTCTAGTGTCTGGTGATAACTGTTTATTATTTTGCCTTTCATTGTTGGCAAAACTCTGAAAACAATGAGATCATGACCACTGCGGGATTTATTTTTGCTGCTTATGTGAAAGAAATTTAAAATCTCAAGTCAGATTCCTTTTGGTGTCACCTTTTATTTGAAATAATGATGTGGCCACGGCTCCTTGAAGTTATTAGCCTAGCAATCTTCCTTACAAAGTGAGATATCATTCAGCGGGAGCTGGATGATATCTCATTAATTTGGTGCGATCATATTTATGCTCTGTTTAAAGGAATCCGAATCAGGCTTTATTTCTTGCTTTTTCTATTTTGCTGACAAATAAATGCAAGAGGATGACATCGAAATGGCTCATCCATCCTCTTGCTTTGAACGGATGATGCATCCTTCGGGAGTCGTAGGATATATGAATTTCATCTGATTCACGTTCACAGTTAGTTTATGGAAGTGAAACATGTGAAGTACATGAAAACTTCTGGTCATCCTTGTTCACAAAAATAAACATTGACTTTGCTCTTTCCAATGGCATGGTTATCACAACTTTTACAGGCCCATCACAAAAGTATCAAATGACTTACATATGTGGCTCCGAGGAGTAGAGTTGAGTTGTCAAGAATGGACGGTTATTCTCGCAACTACCCTAAAAAAAAAATAATCATGATAAATGTGAATTACGCACATGTTTCTCAAGCACTTTGTTTGGTTTTTCATTGACTGCCGTATAAACGAGAATAATGTTTGCATAGCTTAGAGATGGATGACAGATACCTGCGACTGGTTTGATATTTATTTACGAAAAGAAACGGGTAGGGCAGGTGACTTTGTATTCAAATTTTAATTTGGCTGATCACTGTATTAGCGAAGGGTTGGTAGTTAGTTCTTCAAAAAAAATAAAATAATAATAATAATAATAATAAGAGGAAAAAAATAATTTAAACAAAAACTTAATGGTCAATAAATGACTTTATTGGTCCATTGAAAGAGAAACCCATCTAACAAATCTGCTCTGGGGCTCCCCTTGATTCGCATAATTAAAAAAAAAAAGTACACAATTTATCACTAAAAGTAATACAATTATTATTTGTTTAATAACATAATAGTAAACAATTAAGAGGTAAAATACAATGAATTGAAAGGTGAGAGAGTAGGAAGAGCGTGGTAGGTGAGTGATTGACCGAACCAAACGCACCTTCGCGGAGGTTTTTCTTCCACCCTCCTCTCTCTGTCTCTGTGTCTCTCACCAAACCCCTCCCACTCTTATTCAACTCTCTATAATATTATATATCATATAAATCGCTTATAATCAACCAACAACCACAGCTTGCCGTCTTCTCTCATCTCAAAGCCAGCACGGCAACGCCAAGTGTGGTGAAAAAGAGAGCGTGCGGTGCAGCTTATGATCGATTAGATTGAACCCCTCCTCCTCCTCCTTCTGCTGCTGCTGCTACACAACTTATAGTCTTCACCCATACTCAAAAGCATTCACAGGCAGGTTCTGGTCTTCCCACAGAACAAGAAGAAACAAGAGGTGCGTACAAAGGGATACGATACGATACCATAGCATACCATACGGTGGTTCCACATGGCGCTTCCGAATCACACCCTGCTTGCCACCAAGCCCACCGCCCTCCTCATCCGCCGCCCCACCGCCATCCGCTCCATCCATCGGCCTGACATAGGCGGCCCGCTTTTCCCTGGCGCCCTCGGGGTCAGCCGCGCCGATTGGCTTAGCACCTGCGCAATCCTCTCCAGCAAGGCTGTCGCCTCTCAGCAATCAGACAACGCTGATAACTCTTCCGGATCTGCTGATGAGACCACCAACCATCTCACCGCTGTCAATGGCCACAAAACCCTCGATCTTGTCCCGATTGCCAACCTCCCGAAGCCGCTCACCATCACGGATCTTTCCCCAGCCCCGATGCACGGCAACCAGCTTCGCGTTGCCTACCAGGGAGTCCCCGGCGCGTACAGCGAGGCGGCTGCGGGGAAGGCATACCCCTAACTGCGAGGCCATTCCTTGCGACCAATTCGAGGTCGCTTTCCAAAGCCGTCGAGCTCTGGATCGCAGATCGGGCTGTGCTCCCCGTGGAGAATTCTCTGGGCGGGAGCATCCACCGCAATTACGACCTCCTCCTGCGCCACCGCCTTCACATCGTCGGCGAGGTTCAGCTGCCCGTCCACCACTGTCTTCTTGCCCTCCCAGGCGTTCGGAAGGAGTACCTAACCCGCGTCATCAGCCATCCTCAGGCCTTGGCTCAGTGCGAACTCACCCTCACCAGCCTCGGTCTCAACGTCGCCCGCGAGGCCTTCGATGACACAGCCGGCGCCGCTGAGTATGTGGCGACGAACGGGCTGCGGGATACGGCGGCAATCGCTTCGGCCCGTGCGGCGGAGCTGTATGGGATGCAGATCCTGGCGGACGGGATCCAGGATGACTCCGGGAACGTGACGCGGTTCGTGATGCTGGCTCGGGAGCCGATCATTCCGCGCACGGACCGACCGTTCAAGACGAGCATCGTATTTGCTCACGACCGTGAGGGCACCTCGGTACTGTTCAAGGTCCTCTCGGCGTTCGCCTTCAGGAACATAAGCCTGACAAAGATCGAGAGCAGGCCGCACCGGCACAGGCCCATCCGACTTGTGGACGATGCCAACGTGGGCACCGCCAAGCACTTTGAGTACATGTTCTATGTGGACTTCGAGGCGTCAATGGCGGAGGTCCGCGCACAGAACGCCCTGGCGGAGATACAGGAGTACACCTCCTTCCTCCGGGTTCTGGGAAGTTACCCCATGGATATGACCCCTTGGATGGCTTCATCATCATCATCATCATCATCATCATCATCTTCATCTTCTTCTTCATCATCGACGTGAATTTATATTATTATTATTATTTTTTCTTTTAGTTTCTTCCTCTTCCTCTTCCTCTTCCTCTTGTTTGAATTCGTTGGATGCCTTCAATCAATCAATTAATACTCGAGACATTAATACTACTTAATTGATTGCAAGGGCTTGTTTTTCTGTGATTATTATATCTGCATATATTATATATTTGCACTGATTATCATATCATCAGCCAGTGCATGTCAACTTAACTAGATAAATGAAGCGCGAATTCTCTCCATATCTTTGGCCGGCGCCTACTTAATTTGTAAACTACTTACAGCTCAGTTTGTATAGGAAACGTACGGGAGGGGTGCTGGGGTGGGTTATATAATTAAGCACTCTTTCTCTCTCTCTTTTGATTGACCGATTAAAGTTGAACATTATTTGTTCTTATGCTGTAAGTAATAAACTGGAGATTTTTTTTTTGGAAACAAAAGAGCACATACACAGAAAGCTTAAAAACAAAAATGTTTTCCGGAACAATCTCTTCGAGTCAATTTAGGCAGTCTAAGCCTCTATAGTAAAGAAAAAGTTGAGGTTCTCACCACCAAAGTTTGCTAGAGCAATGTCATTGTCATGATCAACATGCCAGCCCAACACAGTTATTGTAATAAGCTGGAAATTTGAGCGATGATCAGCTTGTGGTTAAAATATGCGTGGACAGTTAGATCCAATGGTGCTGTGACCTGTGTCATAGCATGGAGAACTCCTTAAAAGCTCTTTAGGCACTGGTATTTATTATTTAGCCATAAATCTTGCGATTCGAGAGGTCGCTCTCCGCAAATAACTCCGCTGATCAATTCACACGAGTAACTGTTGGGCTGTTTTCTTTAAAATAAAATAAAATAAAATAAAATAGTAACATCTTCTGCCAAAGAAATAAATAGTAAGCTGATCACAGTTCATTGGTACACAACCGCAAGAGGACTTGGGCCTAGTCTTATGTAACCGTGTAACGTCTATAGTGTGCCGCGTGACACAAGACAAAACCGCACACACATATATATTGTGAAAATGTGATAAATCCCACAGAGAATAACAAGCCCCCTCTAACCAAGGGTGGGGGAAACAAAAGAGAAATACACTACCATAAGGATAAATAACCAAAGGGAGGTCTCCTCAAAGTCTCATCCAAACTAGTCTGTGCTCTGATTTTTAGCCTCCTTAGTGAATGGAGCCCTCCTAGACTCCTCCACACGAGAACCTAAAAACTTCAAGCTTCACTGAATGATCAAAACAGAATCTTCCAGCTCTCTTTAAAACCCTCGAGTAATAGTAGAGAACTATGACAAAATCATACCAATAATTTTCACAATCATAGAATATATCTATATTTTGAATTGATCTCCTAAAACTACACCATTTGCTTATCTCTCTTGATCCCATTTACTCATTGTGGACCTATTTATATGTTTATTTTAATTAATTCATATCCATTAAAAAAATTAATTAAAATTAGTTAGTAATTTTAATTTTATAAAAACTAATTATATTAACTTTTTAAACTAATCATTATTTAAAAGTGCATTATTATTTTATTTTCCTATTTTAATTATACATTTTATTTCCTCTGTTGAGATATTGAAGAAAAGTGTTAAATTTTTTTTAAAAATAATAATAAATTTTAAAAAACAATTATTTAATATTTTACAAATGATCTAAATGGACATATAAAAAACAAGAAAAGCTTTAGAAAAACAGATATGTAAATATGATTAGAGGAGTAATATTCTTTGTTTTAATGTTGTTATTTTAAAACCTTAAATTGATAGATATGGGCATTCCTGATTTATTATTTTTAGGTAGAACCACAAATTAAAAAGACATGCAAAGATTTTTATACCTAATAATGTGGTATACTACACGTCAAAGGCTGACATCTCTTGTCCCGAGTTTGATATCTTATAAACTACTGAAAAAGAGGGAGGGCCGAGCAGCATCTAACTACAAATGCATGTAATAATAGCATGTTTGTGATGTGAAAAGCATAAACACAAGCTGGGGTGGTCCTAGTTGCGTTTTAAAGCTAAAAGTAAGATGGGTCTTTAAAAGCTAAAAGAAAGCTGGGGGGTCAGGAAGGCAACCCAATAGCTGTCAAGTTCTAAAGCTCACATGCATCGCTCTTTCCTTGATCATCCCGTCTAATCAGTTAATTAACCCCATCAATGAGTCAATCAACATATAATAATATAGCAATTACCACATGATTCTTTAGGAACGAGACCGTTGAATAGTACTACTCCCTTGTTCACATTTGATTTGTCCGGAACTGGAACAAAACGTGGTAATGT
Source organism: Dioscorea cayenensis subsp. rotundata (assembly GCF_009730915.1). Classification (NCBI taxonomy): domain Eukaryota; kingdom Viridiplantae; phylum Streptophyta; class Magnoliopsida; order Dioscoreales; family Dioscoreaceae; genus Dioscorea; species Dioscorea cayenensis. Next base: position 565,334 of record NC_052475.1, read on the forward strand.
ATGTTCGTCTATTGAGACTATTCTCATCTTGGCACTACTGCATGTAAACATATATACATGGCTCACAGGTGCAGCTTCAAGCACTACCTCAGCCTCGAGCGCACGCATTCTTAATATTTTTTGTTAGATTCATAATCAAACAATAATTATCTTTTAAATACTATGGTAATTCTGTATTTATTATCATCCATATTATGTTCGCACGACATGTGATGCCATATCATTAAAATATTTTTAAAAGACAACAAGGTGAAATGTCAAATGAAATCATATTATTATTTTAATTAATAATAATAATTTTTTTCCCATGTGTCAGATTGTTATCATGGAATATTATATTGATATATATATATATAGTGCACAAACAAAACGAATGGTACAAAAATTATAAAAACATATAAAAATATATAATTAAAAAAAAAAAAACAATGCAGCAAAATTAATGACCAGGACATGTTAATATATAGATATTGATGTCAGTCCCATGGTTAAACAAAGCATCCCAAATTGTTCAAAAAGTAACCCATTGCAAAGTAAGTATGGTATATGCGAGGGAATAGTAACTAGGAAGAGTACTTAGTACTTACTACTGGGCTGGGGGTGAGTGGAGAGCTGGCCCCACCCGCCAAAGCAAAGCAAGGGTGTCTACTTTGTTAACTGCCCAGCTTCGGGTTTCTCGCCAGTGACCATATCATATTATGCATTATCCCCTCTCTCACGGTCACGGGAATAGTGCGCACGCATTTATATATATATATATATATATATATAAGCCTCCTTCTTGCTCAGTTGCCCCCCTGATCGATCAGTATCCATCATCTCATCTGATCCTCTCTCCACTGCCTTGTCTCACACCATCCATCGATCGATTGATCAGTCACTAGTTACCATGATGAAGAAGCAGCCATCTGTGGTACGTCTTCTCGTCCTCCTCATCTTCCTCCTCGCACTGGCCATCTTTCTTACCAACCACAATGCTGAGGCCTCTCGGACACCAAAAGGTGCTACTGAGTTTCAGTTGCATACTTGCATATATAGCAAGCCCCTGTTTGCCTTATGATCTTACATTTGACTCCAATTATTAATTCCCTGCATGTGTTCTCATTTTAATGCTTCAGGCCTTGTCTTTCTATATATATATATCTTTTGCTTGCAGGCCCAGTGAAAGACGAAGTGAAGATTGATGATGAATTTCCATCACTGCTGGATCATTATCTAGAAATTACAAGCGGGGATGTTTTCAGATGTGAGGGATTTTTCTTTCTTGATCATCTTCTTGATCAAGTTCAGCAGCTTGATCATCGGAATTTTTGCGATTTTTACTTCAATAAATTCTTTTTATTATAATAATAATTATTTTTTTATTTTTTTATTTTTTTCGTTTTTCCAGACGATGGGGACTCCAGACAGATGTGATGATGGTGACAGGGACTGCATGAAGAGAAGGATGATGTCTGAGGCTCATCTTGACTACATCTATACGCAGCACCAAGAGCCATGAATGACATCAGGAAAGGAATGCGCTAGCTAACTGCGCTATGAATTAAACAATATATATATATATATATATATATTGTGGACGCTTCTCTGATATATCATATATATATATTGACCATGTTATACTAGTCCATTATATATATATGGAGTATTTTCCTGCTTGCTTTAATTAGTTGTCACCATGGAATGGTCTGTGTGGGCTTCAATTCATCCATGGGAAAGTGAAAAAGGAAAAAACCACCATATTATATAACGAAAAAAGACATTAATTATTCAGACATTAATTGTAGCACTTCTTCTGTTCGTTTAATTTAGCTGATCGTTGACTTAGATTTAGGCTTACGCACCTGTATTTTCCGGTCCTCATAATTTCTAAATGAAACTCAACATAATATTTGCTAAGTAAAAGATGGTTGTTTAATCTCAGTACTAAAAGCAGACTTTAATGTTAATTAATTAGTTGAACCTTGACTTTGGTGCGCTTTTGCATGGTATGAAGACAAACTCATCCACACCACACACACACACTCACTCACTCTCTCTCTCTCTCTCTCTCTCTCTCTCTCGTCTCGTTAAAAACGAAGAAAAAAGAAACATCACCAAGGACAAGAACTGACCTAAAAAGAGGAGACAAGACCTAAAGGACTCCCAAAAACAGTTAACTTTGAAAGGGAATCTAGCATCTAACACCGTGAATTGCATCAATGAGAAAGCTGGATGAGCCTCCTCCACTATGCAAAGTGACATACATTGGTGTCAATCAAAGTGCACTTTCACCTTTTTATCTGACGAAAAATGGTCACCTTCTCAAGTACTTCTTTTGCCAATAATATAAGAAGAGTATTCAAGTATATATTGATCTGATTAGTATTTAGCATGTAGTATGTGCTATGTGTATGGCACACTAGAATAATGCAGTTGGTTGACTTTAAACTAAATAAAATTAAATGGTACTACCGAATGAATTAATGATGTTGATAAGCTGATAAAGGAGAATAGCGAGCGAACATGATTGTTCTACTAGCATCATTAGATGTGCCGGACATGATTCACACATATAAACTTCTTCACATTTTGGCCATTTTAATATTGCTTGCAGAATCTCTCACTTGATGTTATAATTAAGTGTGTAAGCTAGCATGCAGGTTAATGAATTCTATTCAATAATAGTTCATAGCACCTCTTACTCTTAGTCTTAGCCATGAATTCTTCTAGTGCCAAGCCCAGGGATCGGAGTTGCTAACACAGGGAGGCGCAGGGTTTTAGATTTCAGGAGACGTACGCAAAGGCATATCTATCAACTACTGATCATGATCATGGTCATGGATGCTAAAAGTTTGGTTCTTTATCTAGCTCTAGCTCTATCTCTAGCTATCTCTGTGGTGTGGGTCTCTCTGGTCAAGTGGGCTGTGGATCCCATGGAATCCTTCTCTCACGGGCTCAATAAGACATCTTGCTGGCTTATTTGTGGGAGTGGGCAGTTGAATCGCGAATGCTTGTCCTACTGCCTACAGCCCACAGCCTGTCAGGGACATACAAAGTTTCAATTTTGTTATTGCATAATCTAAAGATCAGGTGTTCAGAGATTCTCTGAATTGATTATCCACATGAAAGAATATAAAGGGCAGTGAGATATTGTTTCTCTAATGTTTTTTTTTTTTTAAAATAATATAAAATCTGTATGCTATACTGAAATACTGGAATTAATAGTATGTTAGCGTATTATTTTCATTGAATGTCCCCAGTTTTATTAACTTTCATTACCATCTATCTGTACAACGTTCAATTGTCACATCAAGGTTCGCTGGTTTCGTACCGACAATCTTGAAGGAAGTTCATGCTATGCGGTTGTGTGGCATTACCTCACTGTTCATGGCACCAAACACATGCTGACATGCATAAATATTTTGCTTCATTCCCGGTATAATTTAATTAATATATAAAGGCAGATTGAAAAGTTCATTAATTTGGGTTCAGAATATAATAAGGGAAAAGATTATCATATATTAATATTTATATATATATAAACTTGGGTGGGAGGTCATGAGAAAGGCTATAATGCGCATCTAAAGGAAATAATTAATTAGAAATTCTGGTCTGAATCGTCTGATGATGATGATGATGTTAAGCTGTGTGTCCTGGAGTTTCAAAGAAAGCAAAGCGAATGAGTACCCGAAATCCGAAGCCAAGTTGTGCTGCTGTGTCCTGTGTGGGCTGTGTGTGATTCAATGTTTGTGAACCCCACCACAGGCAGAACCAGACCAGACTCCTCCTCGATCACACGACTCAGCGGCAGCTGACGTTAAGCACTTGACTAATCGATACCGAGAGCAACCCTTATTCCCTATTCCCTATTCCCTATTCTCTTCCAACCTCCAGGCTCCAACTTATGATGGTCTACGTGGCTAATCTTTCCAATTTCAAACAGCCACGTTTTTGAAGAAAAAAATTTAGCAAAAATTATAATAAATAAATAAATAAAAGAAATTGTCTATATAGATATATATATATATATAATAATAATAAATATAGAACATAACAGACCCAGGTATTCCGCTTGGTTGTATAGGCGTCTCTCTCTCCTGCTCTCGTTTCTTTCTTCAATCCATCATCATCTCTCTAGTCTCTATTTTTATTTTATTGAATTTAGAATTCCAAAACAGGAAAATCGGCGGCGGCGGCGGCGGCGGCGGCGGCTGCAAGCATGGCAAGAGCCGGAGAAGAAGGGTAGTGTTATATAGAGCTCGAGATTCGAGAACCTTTTTCGCCTCTTGTTGTTAATGGTGCCGCCTCGTGTCCGCTGCTCCACTACCTACACGGCGATGATGAAGATCATCGCCATCATCACCACCGTCGGTCACCAGCTGTCTCAGTCGATAGCTGTCACGGATCCCGAGGAGCAGCGGTCCAACTGCAAGAGAGGCCTCGACATCGATCTCAATCTCAGGCTGGGCCCCTTGGCCGGACGACGAGATCGGATCTGTGGATGGGGGGGCGGAGGAGGTGCCACCGGTTGCAGCGGGATCGTGGACGTGTCCGATGCGCCGGCAGAGTCCAGCGTCATGTCGAGTTCTGAGAAGAAGCCTCCGTCAGTTGTGGGCTCTATCTCCGGCGAAGGTCTGACTGCGGATAAGAGTTCACAAGGGGAATGCAATCCGGAAGGCAGAACAAAGATGAAGAAAGCTGAAGAAGTTGGGAGGGAGTACTCGGAAATCACGAATATGCAGGTGGAGGAAGGAGGAAAGAGGAGGAGAAGTGAGGGGTATCTGGACGTGCTCGTGGAGGCAGTCAGGCAGGTATCCGGCTTTTTCAGTGACGAAGAAGAAGAAGAAGAAGAAGAAGAAGAAGAAGAAGAGAAAGAGGACGAAACTCGGGCTGAGGAGGCGGCGGCGGCGGAGAGTAGGAAGAAGAGAGGCTTGGATTTGGAGGAGGAGTGTGGGCCAGTGGTGCGATCGAAACGAGGGAGGAACCAAGCGCTGCCGTCGAGGTACCGTGACTCTGTCCTTGAGCCGTGGGGGAAGTTACCCACCGTCACCCGCTGCTCAAAAGCGGCCAGACGGTGATGGCGGTAAGCTTACCTCCTTCCCCTCTTTGTCAGCTTCTAATCCGTTTCGTGGCTTGTCTTAAAGTTACCGCCTTCCTTCTCTATCTATATTATTACTGTTCTTATTTTTTTTTTTATTTTTTTATTTTTTTTTTGTGTATATATTATATATATAAACATAAATGAGTAGAAACGGACAGTAGCTAGCAGTGGCCGGAGGAGATTAGAATGCTGTTTGTTTACTTACTCTCTTTTTCTTTTTCTGTTTATCTTCAGCATTGATGCATGCTTCTTATTTCCGATTGCCCGTGATATTTATAGCTTCGGTTTGATTCTGATTCCCTGGAAGAAGCTTTGGATAAGGAATTGAAAATGCTTGTTAAGACCCCAACCCAAAATAAAAAGAAGAAGTGATTGAAAACGATACAAGTGCCGGCGGATTAGAAATTAATCTTGTATAAAATAATGCTAAAAGTCTGGTGCCAATATTTTATTTTATTTGCTTTTATTAACTATATATATATATATATATCCATCGCTGTTGGCATTGTTGGAGTTGGTTTGGTATCCGGGTGTCCCAGGATATCGCATGGGTTTGGTATAGGCGCATTGTGTCAAGGGCCCGCTTGGGTTGGATTGTTCAAAACTTCAAATGAAGCTAGCTTGATTTGGTCCAAATGATTCCTGTCGGCTTGAATCAGGTTCCCTGGTCCAATTTACTACCGATGAAGTACCACTTAGAGTGTTTAGCACCACAATATATATAATATATAATATATATATATATATATATATATAAAGTTCCTGCTCCCGCTCGCAGTGTCTATTTTTAATACAAAAACATCACCGGCAGCAAGTTATAAAAAGAGGAATGAATGGCGTGTATTTTATTAATAAACCAGAAAAAAAAAAGAATAGACCGATCATTATTCCATCCATCACAGGGAAGCCAATTAAATATATTGAAGTGGCTCCGCATTACATATGGGTGTACTGTGCATATATAATTAAGGTTTAATTTGCTCCCTTTTGCTTGCAAATTCAAGGGAGAACGATATATACCTCTCCGGTAAATGATTTTGTTATTGTCACCGGTAAAAGAGACGGCTACTGTTTACGTACAATCATGGGCAATGATGAGAGGCATAGTCATTTATTATATTGATTCCTCAAAAGAGTAGAATGGGCGCATAGTTACATAATTAACCTGATTCCGCATTAGCATGCTAAATAGTTAAAATTATCTCCTTCTTTAATTAAGGTCAGAAGTCTAGGTCGTTGAATTGCGTTGTAAATTGTGAGCCTCATATATATATATATATATATATATACTCGAATTCCTTCTCCACTTTCAACTTCAGTGAGTTACTGATTTTCAATAAATCACGGATGACTAAAGACTTGACTGTTAAGCTGTGTAGACAAATGAGATGAATAGAGTCCATTAATCAGATAAATTCATGTTTGACCTGACCAGTGACCATTGTAAGGCGGCAACGAGAAGAATTCAGAGGAAAAACAAGGGTGGCTTTTCCTCTCAGTTGTCAATTCATATGCACTTCTCCAGTATGCATATAATGAGGATCAAGCAGTGAACCTTATCTGCGGCAGCACAGCTGTGAATAAAGGTTATTTGCTTCATCATTCCACTAGGGTTTGAGTGCATCACGTCAAGCAGCAGCTGCTGCTGCTGCTGTTGCTGTTGCTGTATTGTTTTATTATAGGACAATATTCAGTGCGGAGTTTGGGATCCATGGCCAACAAAAACAATGTTCGCACCCCCAATCAGGCAAAACACTTTAGTTATTATCATTTCCTCACTTGGGGCCCATTTGTCTCTTTCGTTTGTTTTACACGATTGTATGTCTTGCAGCCTTATCGACAAACCAATACAAACCTGACGTTGTTAAATATCACAGGTTTGATATTTGATAGTTAATTTCATCGCATGAGTCAAGTGTCATGATCTGAAATCTTCAATAAAATGAATAAGCCAACGGCATACAAGTTGTGGCTGTTGAAGGGAAATAGTTTTATTTTATTTTATTTTATTTTATTTTATTTTACTTTACGCTAGTAGCCAGTGACTAGTTGCCGCGTGGATACGCCTCAAAACGCTAGTAGCCAGTGACTAGTTGCCGCGTGGATACGCCTCAAAACTTTTGGGTTAGTTTCTGTATCGCCTTCCTTCTAGCAAACGGCTCAACGGGAATGGGTCCCCCCATCCGACACGATACCCGGAATGTCCTCATGGCTGCATGTGTTCGTTTGTTAGTTGCTACTTGCTAAGCTGGAAACACGAATGTGAATGTGCACTCTTCCGAGATTATGTGAAAAACCATGCATTTCCATCTAAGATAGTTTTAATTTTTACCATTTAAAACAAAACATAACATACCAAGAGTAGTGATTTCTTTGTTTGCTATTGCGCGGTCAGAGCTTTACCTGAACTGGAGTCTGGAATGGAAAATATAGCTTCGGCTAAAGTGATTTACAATGGTTCTCTCTACTGAGTAACTGAGAGACGAGTTATTTTCTAATGAGGGTGGACAAATTAAATCATCAGATTCAGTGGAAGTTAGGAACGAAAGTAAGCAGAAAACAAACTATACATATGATAAACACTTCAGAATCGTAACAGCACCATGCATGGCCTTCCAAAAACTTAAGAAGAGAACAGATTGAATATATTCAAGAGTAAAAACTAGCTAACCTGGTAGGATAAAATATTAATATCAGCTTAAGATCACAGAAGTACAAGCAAAGGACATGTCACCTTAATTATAAGTGTTAATATGGCACTGCATAACATAGCACATGCCCAAAAGACTCTGTAGAAAATTTCAGAACCAAAGTACATATAGAAAAAGTCTCTCAGCTAGTTCTGATATTTTATTCGGCAGTCTAGATCTCCAAGCAATTGCATTGCACCAATAACTTCCCAGGGTTTCTTCCGCTTTTACAACTAATTAACAAAGTCATTAGATGTCATGTTTGTAACTCCAATGCACATCATGCAGATTAGATCTCTCAGGCCTTCCCACAATACCTTCTCAGATTTGGTTGTGGTTATTGTAGAGGAAAAGAATTCTAACCTGTTTTCTTCTTTCTAAATAAATCAGTGGTTTATCCACTTTTTATCAAAAAGAATTCTAACCTGTACCAGCTGGTGAGCTCCCTTGATCAACATGCAGTAAGCATGCATCAATCACACTGGTTGCCCTATGCTGAATTCTCTGTTGGTTTCACAAACTCATGAGGATAAAGAGACAAGACATGAGGAACATTGGGCAATATATTGCTTGCGGCAAATCATATTTTATTGATAGAATTCATATGTTTTTCGCCTATGACAAGCTTCAGCTTTTGAAGCCAAGAGCCACAACTCCCACTCCGACTCAATTGAACATTTGTGACAGTGGCAACAAGAACATAATTCTCACCATTTCCCACCTCAATCTCATATAATTCAGCAAAAACTTCACGAAAATCATGAATCAACTCACTGTAAAACGCCTTGCTTTGAGGAATTACATTAATGACTATAATTCCACGGTCATGAAGAACCATCTTTGCAGCTAAAAGAACACTCCTCTGGACGAACTCTGAAGGTGGCGCGCTCGCACCATTCACAGCATCACCAGCATCTAAATCCACCATGATAACATCAAAATCAATCCTAGACCCTTCCACTAGATCTGACATCCTTTCCAAGCCTCGTCTTAGAGTATCTTCTTGCTGGGCAACATTCTTTATAAAGCCAATTGCATCACCGATGTGAACATGAAGGAACTCACCTTCAACAAGACCAAAATGCTGCCTTGCAATGTTGAGAACTACCGGATCAGCCTCAACTCCCAGTATGTCAAAGTCTAATTTTGATTTCAAAAACATAGGCAATGTCCCTCCACCAACACCAAGGCAAAGAGCCCGTGGCCTCAAACCTAACTTGATTTTCTCTTCTAGGAAAGGAGCTACCAGTGAGAGACCGGCCACCATAGGCGCCAGATAGGGCTGCACCAAAGAACCCTTTTGAGGGCCGATGGTACCATCTTTTGAAGGATCAGGGATGAGTCTCACCTGAGTTTGTACCAAATTTGGCATCATTTTGAACCGCAATCGTCTCCGAAGCTCTGGCACCGGAGACACATCAATCTCCACATCCTCCACAAGCATCTCTCCAGATACAGGACCTTCGATTCTGTCAACCAGAACGCTCCGGACCACGTTGTCCTCGTAGGAAAGAAAAAGGGATCTCAGGGACCCCATTCTTGAATGCGGCCTTGGGGCAGAGAGCGAGGAGGAGAGGAAACAGCGCCTCTTGGAAATGTTGGAGCGAGCAGAGGTCAGGTTCTGATTGAGGTCGAGTGTAGGACATTGGAGGACAACTAAAAATTTGGAAATTTTTCCAATGAAAAATTAAACGAGATAGAAACAGGTCCTGGGAGGAGGAGGTGAGGAGGGAGCTGGAGGTGGCCGGCGGCAGTGCAGAAGATCCAATCTGACTCACGGCCAATGGGGACCAGCATAGCGGCGACTTTGGGCGGCGGGAGCGAGGGCAGGAGAGGCGAATCGAGGACAGCGATTCGAAGGACATCAGAGTAGGGACCTTGGCTAGGGTTTGGAAAAGAGAAGGAGATGAATCGAGAAGGCGAAAGGCGTTTGAACGAACTGGGATCGAGGCTTCCGCTATCGGCCATGTCAATCTCTTTCACTATATGATCTTGTAATTGGGTTAATCGCTTCACTATAAGAGATAGACTAACACCTGCATTCAAATAAATGTATTTAAAACTTAGAAAGAGGATTGTAATAAAGATGAGGTAACCCTTCTACATATATAAAGTTATAAACTACATCTTTTATTATACACAAAAACACATATAAACTACATCTTTCAAAGTTCTTACTCTTGTCAAAATTCATTGCTGACCCAGAAAAGAAAACAACATTAACAAATCTTCTCCTCTTCTGTGATTCTCTAATTAATTTCCAACTGATTATATAAGCATCCGGGATTTGGAAACCGTTTTAAGTCCAGTGAGTCAGATTAACTTTGGATGATTCCTTGATTCCATCCAGGTTTAAAGCAACCCTGCCGATTAATGAACAACAAACACATACGTATGTGTTCAATATTGTGCACCATGTTTCTACAGACGAAGCTAAAGCAGACTCCAACCACAATCACATTCGTGCCTTCAAATTCCTGTATAACCTCTCAAGGGCAGGCGCCATCCACAGATGTCCTAATCAAACTATAGCTTTGCTAAGTGATTGTAAGAGTAATGATTCTCAGGGAATGACAAGTATTTTGATTTTCCCTCATTTCCTCTGTCTGCATCACCAGTAATCCCCACAAGAACAGTTTCCATCGTTAAAATGATGGAATCTATTCCCATCCCTAATGTCAATTTCTCTCTTGGTTATTTTAGACATAAACCTCATGAAATTATGGCAATCTCCGCATATTCGGAGATTCTTCATTATCTGTAGTGGCGTACCATCAGACGTTACCAATAGACCATAGGCAACGGCAAGTTTCTCACTGTGATAGAGAAGCACATTCTCTTTCTGCTCCTCTTCCACATCATGCAGGACAAATTGGGTGTCTGGCACATAACCTGCATACTTCAGTCTTACATACAGCTCCTTCAGGAGTGCATGTATCTCAACAATCTGCTCATGGTGCTTATCTCCAGTGATAAAAGAATGCAACTTGTTCCTTATCTGAATCCAGCTGCAACCTGGTGATTTTGTGACACCTCTAGCTCTCATCAACTCTCTCACCTCATCCACTTCGTTCCACATGCCACGAGATGCATATATGTTTGACAACAAGACATAATTTCCAGCAGTCTGTGGCTCCATTTGAAACAGCTTTTTTGCAATCATTCTGCCAAGTTCTACATTCTGGTGAATTCTGCACGCACCAAGAAGTGCTGCCCACACCACTGAATCTGGTTCAATGGGCATGTTTTCTATGAATTCTTTAGCTTCATCCAAGTGGCCTGCTCTTCCAAGAAGGTCCACCATGCAGGCATAGTGACCTTCCAATGGCATGACTCTGTAATCCTTACTCATTGAATTGAAATAATGCCACCCTTCATCAACCAAACCAGCATGGCTACAAGCACATAAGAGCCCCGTGAAAGAGATCTGGTTTGGTAAAATTCTTTCCGCTTTCATCTGCTCAAAGATCTGAATGCCTTCTCTTCCAAGGCCATTTTGGGCACAGCCAGCAAGCATTGAGTTCCATGAGATTATATCACGTTCAGGCATTTTTTCAAAAACCAAAAAGGAGTCTCTGCAGCCACACTTGAAATACATTGAAATCAGGGCATTGCCCACAAAAAGATCCAAATCAAAGCCCAATTTAATGGTCAGAACATGAGCCTGCTGACCTAGCCTACTTGAACCCACATGGCCGCAAGTGCTAAGGAGGGTAGTCATGGTTGAAGAGTTTGGCAATGCCCCTTCTCTCAACATTCTGAGAAATAGCTCAAGAGACTCATTGCCTTGCCCAGCCTGCGAGTATGCAGAAATGATTGCAGTCCATGAGACAACATCGTGGATGGGCATCTTGTTAAAAACAGTGCGAGCATCATCCAACAAGTAGTTATGAGATAGGCCAGCAATCAAAGAGTTCCAAGACACAATATCTTTTGTTCTCATCCAGTTAAAAACTCGAGTGACATCTTCCGTATTCTTGCATTTGGCATACATTGTGATCAAGCCATTATTGACATAGGCATTGAACTGTGATCCTGCCTTTATAGCCAGAGAGTGTAGTTGCCTACCCATCTCTAGTGCTCTGATGTTAGCGCAAGCAAAGAAACCACTGGTGAAACTGGAGAGAGTAGGAACTATTCCATGCCAATGAAGCTCTGATAAAAGGTCCAAAGCTTCTTCACTTTCCCCATTCTGTGCACAAGCGGCAATCATCGCAGCCCATGAAATTGCATTACGTATAGGCATCCTGTGAAACAATTTCTTCGCTTCATCAAGCATCCCATTTTGAGCATATCCTGCAATCATGGCGTTCCACGACACCACATTAGGATCAGGCATTTGTTCAAACATGTGTCTGGCCTCATGAATCCGGTTGTTCTGAGCGAACCCTGCCAGTAATGCTGTTTGAGAAACAATAGTCTTACACGGATCTCGCTGGTAAAACGAGAGAGCATCATCTAACCGCCCAACATGTGACAACGCTGTGATCATAGTGGACCAAGAATACTCGTTCCTCTCCCGCATACCTTCAAAGAATCTCACTGCAGACTCCAGGCCTCCACTCTCTCTTGTGTAAGCATTCAGTATAGCAGTGCCCACGACCACGTCCCCCTCAAAACCAGTCTTGATTGCTAAGGACCGCAGATTCTCGAGCAGTACAATATTACCCAAACACACCACAGCAGAGATAGCGGCAGTGAAATTGGGCTGGTCCAGGCTCATCATGCAACGATGCATATGCAGGAAAAACCTCCACGCTTCATCATACTCATTAATCTGAACGTACCCAGAAATCATCACAGTCCAAGAGACCAAATTCCTTGCTGGCATGTTTTTCAAAGAGCCACCCGGGCCTCCCCATCCGATGGGCGTGGCAATATCCGGTAATCATGGAATTCCACGAGGCCACATCCCTATCAGGCATTCTATCAAACAGCCACCTTGCCGTCGCTAAATCACCATGCTGCACATATCCACTGATCATCGCATTCCAAGAGACGGAATTCCGCTCCGGCATTGCATCAAAAGACTTCTCGGGCATCTTCAATTCGACCAGATTTAGCGTACCCAGAGACGACAATGGTCCAGGTCCTGATATTCCTCCCCGCGAACGAGTCGAAAAAGAGCTCGTGCCTCATCGATCATGCCGTTCTGGAAATAACCGAAGATCATGAAATTCCAGGAGATGATGTCTCTGTGGGGCATTTCTGTCGAACAGTCTCCGGGCGTCTATTGCATGGCCGAGCCGCGTCAGTTCTCGTATCCTGGAGTTGTAATGAGGAATGTCCACAATTGGATCTCGCGAAATAGCAAGAGAAGAAGAAGTAGAAACAAAGCGGAGAAGACGACGAGCTACCATGGAAGAGAAGCTTGGGTTTCTCATCCATGGCGCCAGTGCCACCATAGCACCCAAGAGAAGAGGCCGGAGATGGATGGGCGGGCCGGGCCTTCTTCAAATTTCAATCACGAGGCAATTTGGATGATACCGATATGAACCCGGAATGCCCATTTATGTTCTGCCACGTGTCTTCCATTCTAAATTTTGCCGCCATCCCTCAAGGCCCTCAAATTCGGGCGTTTCCATTCCTAAATGGCAAATGCTCTCCTCGCAGTCTCCGGTTTAAACCCTAGCTCTAGGGAGTGAAGAAAGATCCAAGGGGAAAATGGTGGTGCCTTGGATTCCTGTAGCCAGGGAAGTGTAGAATGCCCTGCTGGTGCAACGAGGGCATCCATTTCCATGGTAGTTCCCACCCCTATTCCAAATGATCATTGATTACTTTTACTTTCGATGTCGTTTTCATCACTAGGTCTAATCGAACACTCCTCATTCTGATGATGCTGGCTGGAAAGCTGAATTTTTTGTTTTTTTTTTTTCTTTCTGTTAAATTATGTGAGAAAATGGATATGCCTTTTCCGTTCCGATCCCGTTACTCGTATGGTAAGTTTCTCAGTCATTTTGATCCTTATCCTCTCCAGGAGCACAAGATATTAGAGAAATTCAATATGCAATGAAACAGAGATGCGAATTTCTTTTCTTGTGCTTATTCTGGTGTGTATTTATGAAATGGGCCGTGGCTGCTACTCTCTGTGGACTGTGGGGCAGTGAGTTATGTGAATTCTATCAATACTTTGATAGTTTAATGTGTTTACATAGGTTTTTGCAAAATCAATTAGAAAAAAAAGTACCTTCTAGAAAATTTGCATTTTCCGTGTGTGTGATTTCTCATGCCTTATTTCTCTTATTTCGTTAAGCATTAGGGATTCAGTTGATGTTCTTCCAGGTTTTTATTGCTGCTGGCATTTCCAGAGGACAAAGTATAATTTGAATTTTTTATGGAGCCAGAGAAATCAACAAATGAACCAGGTGATTGAAATTGTTTATTTCCACAATTTCATGTCACTTTAATTGAGCTTTATCTTTCAATACATATAAAATAATGCAGAATTTAGCTTGTTCATCTTTTCATCTCCTTTTTATTTAGGAAAATGTGAATAAACAAACGCTGCATTAAATTAAAACATTAGTCACTGTATCTTCTAATTGCACTACTTAATTAACTCTAAATGTTCCTCTGCTGGCTTATGCTAATAATTATGCTATGAAACTTCAATTTTTTCATGCTACAGATGATCATGTTCTTCAATATCACGCCGTTTTTCTGATTTTTTTTTGCATTTGAACCGATCATCATGCTTTGACTTGTGCAATGCTTAATCTCTGTTGGCACTGGAGAGTTTTCTGATGCAACTGTTCTTTATACAACTATACTCCAGAACACGATAGAGCTACTTCTAAATTGCTGTAATAGGCTCAGTTGTTAAGCCATAACATATCGTCATGCAATACTTGTTGAATACAAAGAACAAAATTCTGATTGAGCCCGTCGTAGTTCTCAATCATTTCGTGGCACCAGCCGTAGCTGAATTATGAGTAGAAGCAGTATATCAATAATTTGCTAAGTCATAGACGGGGTTCTTAATTTTGTTCAAATTGGTGGCATAAAAACACTTCAAAACTTTTGTATAATCTAGAACCTTGGACAAAATGGAATACAAATGATGAAGAGTTAAGCTGTTAAAGAATTGTGGCTTTTAGTGCTAGCTTTTGAACTTTGCAGCTGTTCTCTTATTTCGTACTTATCAGTACAGCACGTTCTGGTTACCACATTCTTTGAAGGTGCTACAGTAAATTGCTTTTGCATTATATCATATGAGAGAGAATGTACCCGAGGTCCAACATTTCCAGAAATGAAGTGCATATATTTGAATTAAAAATTATTTTGATTATCTCCCATGGGTCTTAGGTTATAATCTAACTTGGACACTGACATAGTGGTTGCCACAGTGATCAAACGTGCATGCTTTTCTGCTTCTTCCTGTGCTATTCTTTTTCTATACTGATAGGGATCAACAAAAATGTGTGAGATGGTTATGGAAACTTTGCAGTGGTGGATTGCAGTCTGTCCTTTCGGGTCTGTGATAACCTTTCAGGCTTTCAGCTGTACATTCCTAACCTGGATGAGCTCCAGATATGGGGTTGGCTTTATTAGACTTGAATCTATACATTTTATATTCCCAGCCTGCAAAGTGATTGATTGTTTTACTGCTAATTTGGCCCTAACCTGGATTCTGTCATTCTGATATAAACCAGAGCTATTCCCATGTTGTAAATGATCAGACTGACATAGGAACACTATTTTGGAGTCATAATAGTCTCTCCAAACAAGCGCGTTCCATAGAGTTACAGATAATAATACATGTATTCCAACGTACGCTCTACCAATAGAAAAACAATCAAGTTTTCAGCATTTTCTCTATTGCCTGCTCAGGTCTACCTTATTGACTAATTGAGATAGTAATCAATAAATTTATATTGCACGGCATACATACCTACCGAACCCTAGCTATACCCTGACAACAAAATGGCTATCACATCAAAATGCCAACTTTGTTGTCTGCTTTGATCAGTTACTAGTCAATCTCCAAGACTTGAATTGGCAACTTTAGGAGGCTTACGCTGCTTGGACATTGACACTCCATTATAGGGATAGTTAATTTGTATGGTAGAAAAGCGAAGCATTTGTCCCCTTCCAAGCCCATAGTATTTCTATCTTGCAAACACTTGGAAATGTAGCATGCCCACAGCTCCCACAGAAGTGAAAATCCTGAAAGGAGCATCATGTTTACTCAAATTTAAATGCCATAAAAAATATTACATCATCTTAGTACTTCTGAAATTTTTATACTTGAAAATCATCGGTTAATTTGAAGGTTTTTTTTAATAAAAAAAATTATATAAGCCTCAAATTCACTAAAAATAAAGGAGAAGGCTTTTCTGTTTCATTTATGCTGGATGTATATATTTTCCATGATAACCATGATAACAGATATTGCACTGGATTGTTTGCAAGCAGGCGGCTTCAACAGTCACTGTTCCGATGATGTTGGACAACCAGGTGGTCAAGATGACAGTAGGCTTATTTTTCTTATTTCTAAATATTAGAATAAAAAATAAAAAAGAGTTTGTTGATGGGTAGCATTTGACCTAATATTTCTATTGGTCTCTAAGGTGGAATTGCGGATCTTCAGGCAACTTGTTCTATTCTCGAGTTGGAGACTACTCTGGGCGGTCAATTATAAACTAGGCAGGGCTTAAGAATTGTGAATCCCAAGTTGATCAGCTCTGGTAACTTCTATTATCTCAAACAATTCATTGAGCATTAGCAATTGGTTTAATATAGTTTAATTAATCAACCTCGTTTATCATTGGTGGATTTAAAAATTGTTGTTTATCAACCTAATGTTTAATTAATTTACTTGCATGGTTGCACATGGCCTGATGCCAATGCAATAAATGTGGTTTCCCTTTGGATTTTTATATTAGCTAGTTCTTAATTAGGTTCAGATCCTTTTTTTTTTATATATAGTTAAAGAAACCATATCATCAAGCAAAAAAACAAAACATTTTACAAAGGATGGAACTGGAGAGGTAAACACAAGAAAATGGAGGTGTTGAACGTGGGGTTGCTGGGCAGGATATGACTGATATCAATTTGTTTAGAATTGCTGCATTAGTCAATGGCTATGGGGCAGGTTAAAAAGCAACAATGAAACAAAATATAGCTTAAGACGTGTACTTCACCATCAGATTTGCTGATAGAAGGCGATATCTTGGCTACCTTTGGTTGTTCTGTTGAGTTTGTCCAAAAACTTAGAACCGTTTATTTTTCAAAATGGTAGGTTTAAGATCTAATTAAAATGGTAGCCAAGTAACAGGGGACATGGCACGGATTCAACGTTCTTTTTCTGCCAGTTGGGAAGCAAGCCAACTTCATCCTATACGAAAGCTTAATTACCAAATAAAAAAACAAGTTAAGTTCATAAAAGTAGGTGCTAAATACAAATCCAAGTTGATGTGGTGGACTTTTATTTATTCGAGAAAAATACCAAACCAATCCCATTCTTATTTTTTGTCCATTCATATTAAACTTTTGGATCACATCCAATTCATGTAACTTCTATGTTCTCTAATGCATGAATGTGTACTGTTAATTTTGGTCTAATGGTTCCTAGAACCTATTATTACTGGTAGCTTGTGCATCTTATCTGGCCTACCTGTGCTAGAACGTGTAGGTGACTAATAACTAGTAGTATCTATGATAAAGCTTTACTGTTATTCTAGATTCCAATTGTCCGGCCAACCAACCATAGAGTCCTGGAGATGATCTAGTAGGCCATGGTGATGACCCCTTGTGCTGTGTTTAAAATAAAAATAGTTGAGGTATTGGGTTACTAGATAGACGTCTCAGACTCAAGAGGCTGCTGAGTTGGTTGCAAATTTAATAAGTTATTTATTCTGAGAGATGGGTCTCAGATCTGTTATAGAACTAGAAGAGTGACTATAGTTTCTTTATAAGATCTTTGGCAGTAAACAAAGGGAGGGTTGTCGCTTCGTAAAATTAGCTACAACTGGAGTTGTTCCCAACACAGTTACCTGGCCTGGCTTCTCATGACAATATAGATATCCTTTTATTTTTGTTCCCGTTGGACTAGTTTTGGTTCAAGGGCACACGACTATCTATTTCCTATTTCCTATGCAAATGAACTTGCATCTCAAGCAAAATGGGGCATAAGAACGAACCATTAAACAGTGAGTGAGGTACGGTAAGGAGCACATCTGGCCCATGTCAACCTAACCCTGTTGCAAGGTAACTTGATCTAGACTTGTTGGTTGAACATGTTGTTTGGGATCTAATCTTTTTGGTTCCTTTCGTGATGCCGCACTTTCTTCCTCCTAAAGAGCATCTGAGCTCTGAAACTTAAACTCAAAGATATGGATGTAATATTGTTCCACTGATCAATGCCATGTTGAGCATATATTACAGGTTCTTAACCTCTTAGCCACTTTTCCTGCTGTGTTTGGCCCATCACCTAATTCTTAACCACCTTTTCGTTGCTCTAAATTGGTTTACACGTGGGGAAGCGAAGGACGGTAGGGTACTTTGAGTTTGAGATCTCTGAAGTCCTTGTTACTTGTTAGTTATGTGTTCCGAAGTGATGATACGTAGAGAAACTGACAAGGTAAAATGTCCAGGCTGATAGGGTCTTGCTCTGACTCGTAGCAGTGAAACAACTCTCTGACATATTTATGTAAACTGCCCCTTGTGTTGATAAGCCCTGCATAAGAAAACGTGCTGCAAAAGGCGCGTACATCATTGTCAGCGGCTGGCTGGAGACTTGTTCTTCAAAACTAGTCCCATCCCGGCAGTTATTGTATAATGAGATTTTATAAATAGATAATTTGTGGCAGTGTAATTGCATTAATTGATAAACGCTGAATGTGTGCTGAAATCCTTCCATGTTTGTGGATTCTAAAAGTTTGGCTAAAGACTGACGAGAGAAAAGGGCCAGGCAAGGCAAGTCAGGGTTGGGCAAAAGCAAGTTAATTTTTTTTTTTCTTACCGTTCCTCTATAAATCACCCAAAACACACGCACAGCACAGCGCCAAAAGAGATCCTTACATGCTTCCCAATCAAGACATTCCGTTCTAGTATTCTAGTCTTGTTTATTTCTATATCCTGGATTAGGATGTTGTCTTCTTCCTCTTCTTCTCAAACTTAATCCCATCCTTCTTTGTTTCTTTGTCTTGCGCTTTGTGTCAGAAATTCTAAAGAAGAAGAAGAAGAAGAGGACATGGTTTGCAAGGCCAAGGAACCATTTGTCCATAGCCATGTCATCCTTCCTCCTAAGATGAGGAACATGGCTACGTGTCTCAGTGAACAAGCCGTCAAAGTATCGGATTCGTCATGCTCAGGCAGCGGCGCAAGCAGCAGCAGCAGCAACAACTCTTTGTCTGTCCTAGACTCCTCCGTGCAGCGCTCCATCACCAGCCTCCACTATGCCAGGCTCTCCACCTCCAAGCAGCTCTTCATCGAGCTTACATGGTCAAAGATCAGCACTGGCCCGACTCTCTCGGTCTCCATCGAGGACATCACCCTCAACCATGATGAAAACCAAAAGCTTGCCACCCTGAGCACGCAGGTCTTGAAGAAGAAGAAAGGAGCCCAGTCTTACGTCCATCGAGACTCGGTGCTCGCTCTCCTCTGGGACGTCTCTTCTGCCAAATTTGGTTCCGGGCCGGAACCCGTTGACAGCAACTACTATGTAGCTGTTATCGTCGATGGAGAGTTTGCACTCTTACTCGGTGGTTGGAGCAAGGATTACATCAACATCAACAGCGTCCACAACGGCAAGCTCGAGGGTGTGATGCCTACAGCAGCATCCGTGATGTTTGGCCGGAAAGAGCAGGTCGTCATCCATACTATTTATTCGACAAAAGCTCGGTTCCGAGACGATGGGAAAGATCATGAGATCACAATCAAATGCAAAAGGAGATTCATGGGACGTGAAGGACTCGGAGCTATTGGTGTACGTTGATAAGAAGAAGGTGGTCTCCGAGAAGAGGCTGCACTGGAACTTCAGAGGAAATCAGATTATGTTCGTGGACGGGTCACCGGTGGACCTGATGTGGGATTTGCATGACTGGTGGTTTGGTGGTCCTTCCGGCTGCGGTGTGTTCATGTTCAGGGCCAGGAGCTCGCTTGAAAGCAGGCTCTGGCTTGGACACGAGGTCCTGCAAAAGGAGCAGGACTCCCCTGGCTTTACTCTCTTGATCCGTGCCTTAAAGAGTTAGTGATTTAAAGTGTTTCTGACATACTTCCTCTTTAGTGTTTTGTTTTACATTTGTGTAGTCTTCACTGATGAATTCTTTGGAAAATGTTGATGGAACAAGTCTTGCGAGATTTGGCTGTTGGTTTCGATTGCAGGCTTATCAAACTGTAGATTGATGGGATCTTGTTCACTCTTTTCCTTGTTCAAAATGAATTGACATTATTCACATACCGCTGCTTCTCCTTCATTTCAGTTTATAGTGTTTGGCTTTTCTTCTTCTGCTGTTGTTATTATTATTAACCATTTATGTTGAGATAGAAGCAGAATGTAACAAAACCATTGGGAACAGAGAAGGCTTTGACATTGAAAATTCAATCTTTCTTATCTGTTAATTAAGCGAATTTTATATGCTTCACTGTTAGAAGAACATGTTGTTGGGTGTATGGGCGTTCTTGATTTCAAGTCCTCTGTTCTTTTCTCCCCAATTTTCTTCACCATCTCTTTTTTTTTTCTTTAATCTTCGTTTTTTTTTTGTTTAAGAGAAATATTTCAACTAGTTTAGTTGTTTTAGAACTTTTCGATAGGGTCCATCGCTCTTACTCTTTCTGTTGTGTTCACCTTTGTGGTTTTTATTAGCTTCTTATGTTCTCCACTCCTGATGGTGTGTTTTGTGTTGGTTCTTATTCTACACCGGTGGACGGTTTTGGGTTTTTTTTTTTCTTATTATCTTTTGTTGCTTTTGTGTAGTACTCTGTTTTTGTACTCTATGCTTTTTTTAATGCATTATAGTTTATTCATTTTATAAAAAAATATATATATATTTCTATCTTAAAAAAAATTATTGATTTCTCACTCATTCATGCTAAGAAACTTCTCTTATGTTCTAAAATGCCCATATCCTTCCATGTTTGGTGCATTGATCAGTAATGTCTCATTATCATATCTAGGTTGTCCATACTGGCAATTGCATTCCCTGATTTTGTGTTCATTTCCTTGAAGGCAAAGATAGGAGTTTAGCTATCTTCATTTTGAAATCACTGCTGAAGATTTTAAGACATCAATACATGATAAAATTTAGTTATAATTGACTTCTTTTTTAGAGATTTATCAGTTTCAGGCCATGATAAGGCTGAACAGGAATTGGCTCATACTTTGAAATAATACAGATATATGTGTGTGTGTATGTAAACCACATTATTATTGAAGAAACTACGCAGAATCTCAATGGCGGTGATTAAACCAAAGGTTAGCTGTGTCTGCATTTAAAGATTCCTTCTGTAGTTCATGAAAACTGCACACCGTGGGCCACTCATTTGATCCTCAAATAACATTACTTTAACGCAATCCAAGGAAATTAAGGAAAGTGACCAACTAGAAGAGACATTGGCAGAATGGTTCTTTGTACCAACCTAACTCGTTGCTAGGACTATTTGTGGTGTAATTCAATGGTTATTATCCTATAATAATTAACGGGTCCATTCTTTTTCCTTGACTTCATAATTTTTGAACGGTGTAGAATTTCTGTTTAGAAGTCTACTCTGATCATTATGGTACTCGCTTTCTAAGCTGATTTCTTTGACCTCAGTAATAACTTAAACAAAACGCATCTTTCGGTTCTTTTGTCGACATTTTTTTTTTTTTTTGAAATAAGTGGATAAACCACAGATTTATTGAAAAGTAATAACGGTACAAAATAAGAAACTCCTCTCACCAGTGGTGAGGAGAAACAAAATACCACAAAGAAAATAAAAACAAGGATAAAAATCTAAGAAGACGGAAGACACCACGGGCATCTCAGGCCTGCCTAGAAAGTCAGAAGAAGGAGTGTCTACTCGTGAGCAGCATCAGGGTCGGAGTCGCCGGTTGGAGTTGAGGATCTAGCGCTAAGGAAATTGAGAGAGCGCTTAATTTTCTGAGCAGCCTCATTGAGTGTTTGCTGATGACTATCAGCAGCTGTTGAAAACCAAGAAAGAATCATATTAGCAGTTTTAAACATAATGTTATACGGTGGTAACGCAATTGATTGAAAGATACGAGAATTTCGTTCAATCCAAATGTTCCATAAGATTGCACGGGAGATAAGATCCCAGAGAATACGGTGCTCAGGAGGGATGGTCGGTAACCAGATAGTCCACAGTAAAGAGATTGACTGGGGAGAAGAATTTAAATCCAAGATTTGGGAGAAATAAGTCCAGATACGTTTAGAGAATTCGCATTCGAGAAAAAGATGATTTAGATTTTCAGAGGCGTTGTGACAGAGGACACATGTATCTGAGGAGTTTAGACTATTGCACCCTTTCTTGAAGAGATTTGTGAGTGTAAGGATTTTGTCTTCTCCAGCAAGCCAGCAGAAAAGGGTAATTTTATTAGGGCATCGGGTTTTCCAGAAGTGTGGGTGAAGAGAGCTGCGCAAACCACCATCAATAAGAAAATTGTAAAAAGATTTGACTGTGAAATTTCCATTTTTTTCTAGAGCCCAGGTAGGAGTATCTTCCTGGTAGAGAGAGCAATCAGGAATAATATCGAGAAGAGGAGACAACGTATCTGGAGAAACAGAAGGAAATAGAATCTCTAGATTAGTTAGATGTTGAGAAAATTGTCTGACCGTTATCCAAGGGGAGGTACATTGAGAAAAAAGGTTTGGCCAAAGATCTTTGAGAAGAAGCCCGTCATGCCAACGATCGTACCAAAGGAATGTGCTAGAACCACTTTGGATAGTTTTTGTTTAGGCAAGGCGGAAAGGGTGGTAAAGTGGAGATCACTCCCGCCTCAAAAAGAAGGATTTATTTCTAGGTGGATTGTGGTACAAGAGCCCATTTGCAACATTGAAAGAATAGTTAGATTGAATGATTTTAGCCCAACCACAGTTTGGGTTACAGGATAATTTCCACCACCATTTTTCCAAGTAGAGCTTTATTAAATTCACGAAGGTTGAGGATTCCCCAACCTCCCATGTTGCGTGGTCTAGTTATCCTGTTCCGAGCGATCAATCGATTCCTTTGGGACTCGGGATCAGGTCCTTTCCAAAGGAAGTCTCTTCTGATATTATCAATTTCTTTGATCACCCAAGTAGGAAGTTTGAAAACTGACATCCAGTATACAGGAATGGTGGAAAGGACAGAATTCACGAGGGTTAAGCGTCCACCAAGTGATAAGTAATTTGCTTTCCAGGAAGTGAGTCTGGCGCGTACCATACTAGTGAGCTTTGCCCAGTCAATACGTCTCGGTCTTCGACCAGAGAGAGGAATCCCTAAATAGGTGATTGGAAGGCAATCTCTTGAGCAGTTTAGGATTATGGCGGAAGAGTGATGCGGTTGAAATCCATAATTTGTGGAGTATAAGCAACTTTTTGAATAATTTATGGAAAGTCCAGAAGAACCCTCAAAAAGATAAAGAATTAGTTTAATGATTTGTAGGTCTTCTTGACCACCAGCAGAGAAGATTAAGAGATCATCAGCATATTGAAAGTGACAAATGTTAATCGATTGATTCAAAGGAACTCCCACAAGGACTTTGGATCTGAGAGCATGAGTGAACATTGCGCTTAGAGCATCAGCAGCGATAGCAAAGAGCAAAGGGGAAAGCGGATCACCTTGTCTTAGGCCTCATTTGCATCTGATGTAGCCCTGAGTAGTTCCATTAATGAGGAACTGAATCTTGGCAGTATTGAGAATAGTATGAATCCAAGAAAGCCACTTAGGTCCAAATCCTCTAGCAGCAAGGACTTCAAGAAGAAAGTTCCAATCTAGGGAGTCAAAGGCTTTCGCGAAGTCCACTTTGAAGGCATAACCCAGGATTTTACGTTTTTGCAAGTTGAAGATAACTTCTTGGGCACCTACAATGTTTTCTGCAATACATCTTCCTTTAATAAAGCCAGATTGAGAATCATCCACCAAAATATTGATTACAGTGCTAAGCCGATTAGCAAGAATCTTAGAGATGATTTTACAGGTGGAGTTGATAAGACTGATGGGTCTATAATCAGCAACATCTCCTGGCGTGTTGGTTTTAGCAATCAGAGCAATATTGATCCAGTTAATGCGCTCGAGATTAATAGAGCCCGAAAAAAAGTCATCGCATAATTTAACAATTGAGTCCTGAAGGATGGTCCAGTGTTTTTGAAAGAAAAGTAAAGGGAAACCATCAGGACCAGGAGCTTTGTCGGGGTTAAGGTCAAAAACAGCTTGTTTAATTTCTGCAAGAGTGAATGGCGATTCAAACTGGGAAAGGTCAACTCTTTCTTTGTAGTCAAAGAGGAAATGCCAGTCAAGAAGGAATCTATTTGGATGAGGAGTACCAAAGAGAGAGTGAAAATGATCGGTGAAAGTCTTACCTATTTGCTCATTTCCAACAATCCATTGATCATTATAAGAGATGTGAGAGATTTGGTTTTGATTTCTCCTGCCATTAGCGACATGGTGAAAAAATTTAGTATTCGAGTCTCCTTCTTTAAGCCAAGTAATTCTGGAACGTTGCTTCCAGTAGATTTCCTCTTGATTTAAGATATTGTAAAGCTCAGATCGGATTTGGGAGAGGCGAGAGGATTCATCCTCAGTGAGAGGTCTACTTTCACCAATGATGTCAATAGAGTTTAATTCAGAGAGTAGACTAGTTTTAAGAAGCTTAGAGGCTCCGAAGGTGTTCTTGGACCAGGTGCGAAGTTTGGATTTCAGATGAGCCAGTTTTTTGGATAAAATGAAGGCACCACAGCCAGTAGGAGAAGTTTCCATCCACCAGTCTTGTATAAGGGAAACAAGCTGGGAATCGGTGTACCAAAATTTCTCAAACTTAAAAATTCGTGGTCGCAAAAGATGATCGCCAAAATCAAGGCAGATGGGGGAATGGTCCGAGCCAAATCTAGGAAGAACAAATTGAGAAGATCTGGGGAATAACGAGATCCAGTTGTGGGAGTAAAGAAAGCGGTCAAGGCGGACCCAGATAGGATTAGATTGACCGTTGGTCCAAGTGAATTTTCTCCCACATAGAGGGGGATCAATAAGGTCAAGTTCACTTAGCAGGTTTTGAGAGGCCGAGATATCTCTAGAAATATAATTACTATTATTTTTATCTTCTAAGGAAAACAAGGTGTTGAAGTCACCACAAATAACCCAAGGGATAGTGACAAGATTTCTTAAATATCGAAGTTCATTCCAGAAATCAGGTCTGAGGGAGCGAGTGTTTGGGCCATAAACACTAGTGCAGGCCCAAATAGAGTTATTGGAGCGATTAGAGAATCTAATGGATATGGTATAGGAACCCTTATTAATTAGAGAACCAAGGACTTGAGAACTATCCCAAGCAAGGATAATACCTCCAGCAGAGCCTCGTGCCGGCAAAAATTCAAAAGAATCAAAACGTCTACCTCCAATTAATCGCCAGTAAGAATTATGAATTTCATGCAGTTTAGTTTCTTGAAGGCAAACAATGTCTACATGGGAATTTAAAATAACATCTTTGACAATGTGGCATTTCGAGGGTCTGCCAAGACCCCTAACGTTCCAACTTAAAATTTTCATGGAAAACAAATAAAGTCTAGGATTTAGATCTCGAGGGAGATCCATGGGATTGAGATGTCTTAGAAATTCTATCTGCTTCAAGAGAACGAATTTTAGCTAGGCATTTAGATTTATGAGATGGAGATCCTAGGAATTTAATGCCACAAGAGTAACTGTAATTAAGAATTTGAGCATCAGTCCAAGCAGAAAATACGGAGTTAGAGGGATTAGGCGTACCTTCTCTTGGATCTTCAGGAATTTTTTTCTTGGAGGACCGTGGGGGTAGGGGAACAAATCCTGCTTCTTCATTCCAGCGCCCTGAGGGTTTCCTAGGTCTGTCGCTCCTTCTGATATGTTTAGGATCAGAAGGGGGTTGTTTAGGAATATTCTCCAAAGAACATGAATCATCTGAAGCAGTAGTAACAACAGTAGAGGGATCAGGAATAACATCATTCATCTGAGCATCGCCCTGAGCAATAACGGGTGGTTCAAGTTCAGTATGAATGATGCTATTATCATCAAGATAAATATCATCATCTGCTATTTCGTTATCTAGAAAGTCCTCATCTTCACCCCAGTCAAGGAGTTCTTCGTCCGAGTGGTCATCCATCGGAGTGTCCAGTGGTAAAGGATCCAGAGGGTAGAATTTCTCAGAATTAATACTGGGGATCAGGGTCCATCCTCCATGAATGAATATCCAGTTGTATCCATCAGGGATAGAGATTGTCGGGGGAAGAGGTTTGAGATGTGAAGGCAAGATTCCCTGATTAGAAGAGTCTGCTGGAGTATCCATAGGGGAATGGTCAGACTTAGAAATATGGGGTGGAAGATGCTCATCCCGAGGCAAGGGAGACATGGCCTCTCTAGGCAATTCATCCACGAGAAGTGTAGGATTGTTATTAACAGAAAGTTGTTTATCTCGAGGCGCTTGATCAAGTGCAGAGGAAGAAGTATGGAGATGTTTATCTCGAGGCACATGAACGGTGCACTTGGGTGAAGTGGGATCATTAGTTAGATTACGAGAAGAGGCATCATGATGAACACGATGCACATGTTTAGTAGCACGATCACGTGGCTCAACAAGAGAGGTGCCATCACGTGGTATGGACCGGTTCTCCAGAGGTTTGCAGGAATCCAGGGAGTTACCATCGCGAGGCAAAAGGGACGAATGCATAGAGCCAAAGAGGATAGTGGAGTCCTCATCCCGAGGCAGGACAACGGCTGTGGAAGAATCAGCCTCTACGTTGCCACTGCATGGCAATAGTTTGTCTCTAGTCTCGGAAATCTCACGAGGAACCAGTGGGGCCACGGATAAACCGGCAGGCTGCCGATCAACGGGAGGAAGAGGAGCATCTCCCTGAGATCCGCTGGCACCGATCCTCGTCGAGCGGCCGAGACCGGAGCTACGCTCAACAGTCTCGCCGGGTAAAATATCAACGGGAATGGCAGGGTCTTTACCCTTGATATTCTTAGGAACATAAAGTGTAGAACGAGGGGATGGTGCTGGAGGATTCTGCGAAGAAGGGAGAGCAGCTGGACCTTGCACAACCTTGGAACGAAGAATATGTGCTCCATCGTCTTCTAGATTAACGAGAAAGCTTCTAACGCCGACATCCACTGTGATCTCCAGCGGAAAGTTGATCGAAGGTTTGAGTCTAACCAAAGTTCGAAGATGCTCAAAAGTGATATGTTCATTCTTTTGAACATAGATCAGGTCACCGATAGGACGAAGAACATCAACGATTGAATCCCAATTCCAGCAATGAAGCGGCAGATTGGTAATTCGAATCCAATTATAGTTCCCGGCTGCAATTGCATGGGAACCAAACTCAGCAGTCCAATGGGAAAGACTAATACAACAAGGGCCAAGAGGGGATTTCAGTGAAAGAGAGCTTCTCTTAACGACCATTGCAGCATCCCTAGCAGTAGTCATAGTTAGAACAAAGTCATTATTAAATGGAGTTATATGCTCACAGAGATCAGGGTTAATGCATTGAGGTAGCGAAGAGTGCAGGGATCGGACACTAGTGTTGCCAGATAAAACTCTAATGACAACCATCTTTTTGAGATCATCTTTAGATTTCAAGATGGCTTCAGTGATGGGGAGTGAAACACGGAGAGAGTCAGGAGGTGAACGGATAGGGACGCGAAGAAGAGGCTTAAGTTCGGAAGAGTTTCCCGGAGAGTGATGCTTGGATCTAACCCTGGCTTTCTTGTCGTCGGGATGAGAGGGAGGAGTGCGAAGGGGGCAGCGGATGGCGATGTGTCCCACACCAGAGCAACGTCTGCAAGTAAGTTGATGCCTACACTCTTCCACCTTGTGCCCAGATCGCAGGCATTTCTTACAGTATTCACCGGAATCCGGTGAGCGACGGCGTTTCATGGAGACTGGAATGATGGGAAGGGTCGTCTCAGAAGATGGAGGAGTGCGAACAACTTCAGCAAAGGAGGTTCCATTCCTAACAGGAGAGGCTTTGGACACATGAAGATCAGGGGGATTCTGGTTGAGAGAGTGAGAAGAGGTTGGCTGTGAGACGAAATGTCGAGTGTTTCTTCGAGGTCTACCATGAAAACCTCCACGAGCGCCACCACGAGAGCGTCGGACACCACTAGGTCCAATGTTGGAGCCAGTGAAGCCATCACGAGAACTACTGAGGAACCTCATCCTAGACGGAGATACTGTTCACGAGTGAAGCCATAATAATTTTGACATGGTTGTTGTATCAAATTGACATTTTTTTTTGGCTGAAATCC
>NC_052475.1:594527-635132 GCF_009730915.1 Dioscorea cayenensis subsp. rotundata
GTTATTACGAATATTGCTTTAATGGAAAAGGTCAGCCTGTTTACTCTTAAAAAAGTCAGCCTCCACACACTTTCATGCTAACTTAACTCAAACTAAATATTGGGATTTTTTTAGACAAGTTTATAGAGGTAAATAAAATAAAATAAAATAAAATAATCCAAGCACGAAGTCCAATATCCATGTGTGATATCTCATAGATGACAACAAAACATGCAACCTTAAAGTCAGTCCTCTTCAATTCAAAGGCGAATAGCATGTGCACATGCATACTATATATTATTATTTTTAAATAGTTAACCCACAAATATTATTACAACACCTTATCTGATTAATTGAAGCAATTTATTTATTTTTTTTTTAAAAAAATATTATTACAACAATCACATAAAAATACAAAGAACATAAATTAAAATACAAAAATTCACTAAAAATGGAAACTACAAAGTGCAAAAATTAAAAAAAATATAACAGAAAACTAGCACAACTTCACTTGTGTGGTGGAGCTAATTTGTACTTTTATTGTTTTAATATATGTAATTTATCCAATTTTTTTTATATATAAAAAAAACTAGCACAACAACAAAAACAAGAAGAACTAAAAAAACTAAAATAAAATCAAAACACAATCAAATGTTTTTCATTTCCAACAACTCTTCAACGAACTCATTAAAAACAACCAAAAATTTAAATAAAATAAAATAAAAAAACCTCGGTGAAGTTGATGACAGAGTTGAGCAGTGTCGGCAGCGCTCTACTCCCAACGTACACCTTCCCTTCCACTGATAACTCTTGAAACCGTACCTCAATCTTTGGCAGCTCCATGCCCACCCTGTTCATGTTTATATATATATATATATATACATATGAAGAAATAAATTTAAAGAAAAAAAAAAATGGGAAAACGGGCACCGTTCATAACGGCCTTTGATCCAACGAAGGAACTGTTCATTATCTTCATCAACATCGGCGAATATGCGACTCATGAGAGTCTTTTTAAGATGAGGTTTGAGACGTCGGACATCAACCTCATTTGTAACAAGTTGGCCGGTCAGAGATACATCAAGGATGATGCCTTTCCTGGCCCTGTCCGGAGTTGGAAGGCTCTCTAACTCCACCCATCTCGGATCTTTGTCATCATAGATGAAGTTGTAGTCACCTTCCTCCTCGTTGGCCCGAAAGCTCGCCGCCATTAGAGCCCGCCGGCTACTCCCCATCCGGCCGAGGTCGCCCGGCCACGCCATGAGCGGCTACTGCTGCAATTAATTGTGGTAATGAGATCACTTGTCAGCTCAGACATTGACTATATATATATATATAAATATTTATTGTAATAAAATGTAAGTTTAAAAATGGTAAATTTTAGATAAAATTTATTTGGAGTAAATTGATATAAATGCGATAAATCACGATTTATCGAATATGATTCACTTAAAGTAATTGATACAAATAATGATATTAATATTTTTATTTTATTTTTTTAAAAATTTTTTTATGTATAAATGTGATTGGAGTTTTGTTTGAGATTAACGGTGAGTGAAAAACACGTGAGAACGTTCTATTTTTAATTAAAATGGTTTATCTATTTTTAAACGTGAGAATATTCTAATCAATGATTAGCATGACTGTTTTGAATAATCAAATAGAGCCACACCATGACTGTCTCCTGTAAAATAATAATGCATGGCATGCCCCTTCCAGCTAGGAAATGGTTTTTAAATGTATGGCTAATTAACCTACCTTTTTATTTATAAGAAAAATAAAATACTATCTTTTCTGGTATATCGGTTATGAGAAATGGTTTTTAATAAAAAGTGGATAAACAAAAATGGTTTTTATATTTATATTTTTAAAGAATAACTTATTGTTTTTTTTAATATTATTTTTTAAGTTTTTTAATAAGTTTTTATGTGAAAAAACTAACGAGGTGAGCCGTTGATAGAGTAAAATGGAAACAGTTAAAGAGATTTTAATTTTCCAAGACATTGAATAGTTGTCAAGTGTTTTTTCAGTGAACTAAAAAATCTTTTTATTTGGGATATATATTTGTAATAATACTTTGTTGCAACTAAATAACCATATTTCCACTCTCACGGCCCTAGCAGTCTAGCATATATATTAATACTCAATTATTAATAAAATAAATCATATATATATATGCTCCTTGCATGAATTTTACAGATCCTGTTGTTGAAAAAAATCAAATAGTCAATTTTGACAATTTGAATAAATCTCTATTTTATGTTTTTTTTTTCTTCTAATTCAATTAAATTGAGTAATAATGTAAGCTGATCAAATTTCCAAACCTGTCCAATGTGAGTGATTATGGAAAGCAACCTACTGATTTGCACTCAGGCTAATCACATATACAGTGTTTCAATTTCCATCATCTGTAAAACTCCATTTGTAATACCCTGAACCTTTGGATACCTATTGGAAAATATATTCAGGGTATTACTACGGGTTAGTAATGAAATTTTTCTACGTAGTAATCTTGTTGAAAAACCCCAAGTGGAAATAACAAGGACCTAAGTGTAAAAAGTTTATAAAAGATTTTTGGTTAAAGAGTAATAGATTGATATAAAAATGTTTCGAAAAACCAAGGATCGAAAAGGTAAGGTGGTGAGCACTTTTTGAAATATTGTGTTATACTTAAAGGGACCATTGGATAATTTGAAAGGATCTTTTCGAGTAATACTATTTTTATAATTCAGGGACCATTTGTGAGTTTTTTTCAGGGACTATTTTTGTAATAAATTATGTTTTGAGGGACTAAATGTAAATTTCGGCTGAATCATAAGATTGGAGAAAAAATCTAGAGACTGAGTGTTGTTCATCTTCTCTCCACCATTTTGCTATCTAAGATCTCGAGAGTTTTTTAGAAAGAAAAGAGTGAGAGATTTGAGAGAAATTGGAAGAGATAAAGTTTGGTGATTTCGGAGGAGAATGGATGAAGTATTATTTTGGTAAGTATTTTGATGATTTATTTATTTATATACTTGAACGTATGTGTGATGTATTTGGTGGATTTAATGAAGAAAAAAATGATGGATTTGAGTGAAAAAAACTTTGGTATGTTGTTGTAGATGATGAGTGTATTTAAAATTGCTTTTGGTAAAAACCCTCAGATTTGGGATGGAAATTGCTTGAAAAATGGAGATGAGATTTTCGGTTTTACTGTAGCGTTACTGTAGCACCGAGATTAAAATTTGGTTTAGTTAATTAAATTGATGATTATGATGATTAGGAGGTTAATGATAATGGTTAGATTGAAATGGGTTGAGTTAGCCAAGTGGATTTGGTTGGATCAAACCAAGTTGGAATTGAATTGGTTGAATTGAATTGATTTGGTTGAGTTGGGCTTGATCAAATCAAGTTGAGATGGTTTGGGTTTGGTTCAGTTGATTTGGGTTAAGGGTTTTGGGCTGAACCAAGTTGGTTCAATGGATTTTGAATAAGAATTGAGTTGGTTCAAGCTGGTTCAGTTTGATTGAGTTTGGTTCAGTGCAATTAAGCTTGGTTCAGTGCAATTGAGCTTGGTTCAATGGAATTGAGATTTGTTCAGATTGGTTTAACTGTGTTTAGTCTAAATTGAGTTGGTTTAAGTGCAATTGAAAGCCAGTTGGATTATGCAGGTCGGATTTTAACCGATTGGGAGTGAAGTGGGCCCAATAGAGAGTTGATTATTATTTTTTTGTATTTTCTTTTGAGTTTTAAATATATTATTTATTTTTTTATTATATTATTCTCATAGGTGTTGCTCGATCTTGGGAGGGAGTTCCAGGAACCCAAGGACACCAGGTGAGTTGAGTAGTGGCTATTATTTTTAAATAATTGATTAATTATTATTATTTGAAATAATTATTTAATGGCTAGTATTTTGAAAAATAATTGTTTAAGTATTTCTTTTTATCATGTTTAATTGGCGTATAATGTTGAGGGTATCACGTATATTTATTTGCCGTTGATGTTCCCGACAATCGTATTGATACATCAATTTTCAGTATAATTATACGTGATTTATGAATAGTATAAATACATGTATATGTGATTTAATTATTCGGTTCATGAATTTATTTTTGGATGGTTATATATGCTTTTGATTTGGAATGATTTGTGAAATCATGTGCGTGTATTAAAATGTTTTTACCGACAATATTTGTGGGATCTGGTTTTCATTCCCCGGCATAGGAATGGTATTTTTGTATTTGGATTTTCATGATATTATGCATGTATCATCGCTGAATGTCCCGGATAAGGACCATGTGATATGATTTACTACAGTTTAGTATTGTCTTTGCGATCTACATGTTGGTTTGGATGGTGACGGCAGGGCTAAGGCCCGACTACTGCGATGAGTGGGTTCCCACGCCGGCCCTTTTAGAGGTGGCGTGGTGGACTCGAGTGTTGATTTGTCGGATCGGTGGGAGCGTAGAGCCTCGATTGGATTATACATCGGGATCCCGAGTCACCACACGGGACCGATGGGCCAACGTCAGGGTGCGAAGACTTGACGGCTCCCAACCTAGTCGCGACGGCGGCTAAGCCGGGGAGAGTTTTCAGGCTATGGATTTGAGAATGGTTTTATATTATTAGTTATTTTTGACATTGATTTATGATGAATTTATGTTTCAAAAGTTCTTTAAAAATGTATTTTTGCTAGAATTCAGTATTTTTGGAAAAGTTGGAAAAATTATTTAGCGAGTTGGTATTTATATACTTTTATATACACTATATTTAAGTATTTGGAATTATTAAGCCACTACCGACCAACCGAATGTCTCAGTAGTGCAGGAGCGGGACCCTAGATCGCTCGATCGAGTATAGAGCTAGTCGGGGTTGAGTCCAGGACCCGCAGTGGGTCCCCCTCTTTATTTCTTGTCATTGGTGTTGTGATCTTGTAGCGGTTGTCAGCCCAGAAATTAGAGTGATTATATTTATTAGTATTTATGTATTTTGAACCCTGTACTTGGTGAAAAAAATTGTAAATCGTGATTTGTAGAGGCTCGCTTTTGTTTAAAACGGGTGTCGGGTTTCAGGTTAAAAGGGAATTTTTAACCGATGAGGCTACATTTACCTCGGTAGAAGGGGTGGGTGTGACACCATTTTTCTTATGGTTTTTTTCTACTTTAGTTTGTGTATTCATTTGCCTCTTTCGTTGTAGTTTCTCACAATCACTTTTGTAAGTTGTGTAACTTGTGTTTTATCCTAAGATCTTTTTGTAATGTAACCACTGCTAGTGGACCATATGCTTTTTTTTTCATATGGCCTTGCTATATATAACTTTTGTACATTTCTTATGTTTTAATCTATTTGTTTTATCCATTTTTTTAAAAATAAATAAAAATAAAAATAAATTACAATTTCATTAAAAGCGGTCAAAGCAATACATACCATCAAATCCATTGGATAAAAGTTGAAGGAGATAAAGAACACTAACAAAACAAGAAGAAAAAAAAACATCGAAGATTAATTATGAGATGATTAGTGACAAAAGAGTAAGCTGATACAAAGACAATATCAATCTGCAAAAGTTCAAGTGGCACCTAGGAAACAATCTTTAGGTAAACCATCCATCCTAAGTAGTATATAAAAGATAAGTGAGTTTAAATCCTTAGGCTGGTTCAAAATTACTCATTATGTCTTTTGAATCTATGAATTTGTCAAATAAATCAAAACTTAATTTGCAGTTACCATGACAGAAATCCTTTGAATTCAGTGTTTTTATATAGATTTCTCAATATATATATATATATATATATATATTTAAATTAGGCTGAATTTTTTTTTAAAAAAACAATGAATAAACCACTGATTTATTGAAAGACAATTATAATATTCAAATTTTACATTAAGCTGGTTAAGTTTTTATATTTGAGATTATTAATGGTTTTTTTTAAAATATATATATATATATATATATATATATATATTTTGAAATGTGTCGATTTTGTAGTTAAAGGCAATTTTTTTCTCAAAAAGAAAAATAATGGTTTTATTTTTATTTTGTTAAAAGATTAAAAGATTTGAATTGTTATTATTCTTTACATCTTGTTTTGAGTCTGACATTGACAATAATGAAAAAAGAGAATAGCTAAAATGAAAACTTCAGCTCATTATGATATTCAAGTATAGTCGCTGAATGCCCCATCATTTCATTTATTATAGATGACGTGTAAAGTTGACATTTAATATACCAGTGTCTTTTTTAACGGAGTATAAAATAAAATAAATTAATGAGATTTATTTTTTATTTTTTAAGACATGAACTATACAATCAGATGTGTACATAAACCAAAAATAAATCATCCAACTATACACTATCACCTGATAATACGGGATTTGGACATTAAATCCTCACTCATAACCGAACATCTATTAAAAATTTAATAACAAATTTACTCATTTATTTTTTTAATAAAAATCATAAATTTCTTCTCATACACATAATATTTCACTGATGATAAATATTAATAAAAAAATTTATTATTTTAAAATAATTATTAAAAAGTTTATTTGTTGAACTTCACTACTTTTATTCTTACAATTTCATCCTATATATAATGGAATTTTTATTTGCCAGCTTTTAAATATTTTGTTGTTATTAAAGTGATAAAACATAACTTTGTTAAATCTTCTAAATGTGTCTAATCTTTATATTAGGTGAATAATCAAATATATTGCACTGATTTTGAGTAATTGTTTTTGAAACACCGATAATATAATATTTTATTTATTTTAACGCCTTTGAGCCTACTACATCCAAAAGAAACCAATATGCATGCATGAGTTCATGGCCTTAAAAACTAAAGACATGGAATAAGCCAAATAATAATCCATCCTGAAAAACAATAGAAAAGAATGGTTGCTGTTGAAGCCAGCAATTCGTACTCAGTGTCTGGTCACTTGCAAGACTTTTTTTTTATTATTTTTTAATTTAAATAAAAGTGGATAAACCTTGGAAGACTTTTTGGTTCTATGGATTCCATCACTCATTTATTTATTGCTTTAGTTGGAACTTGGAATAAGATAATGGCTAAGCACTGTACTAACATTTTAATTTACAATGAGTAGTTTTTTAGGAAATAAACCAAATACATTTTGTCTCCTACAAGAGAATTATTTTATTTATTAGGATGCCATTCCAGCAGCCAACAACCATCTCATTCCAAGGGAAGGGAGGGAAAGAATCTCTTAATTTTAATTAAAAATATACAATGTAAATAAAAAAATTATAATGATATCATGTTTTTTTTTAATTAATAAATGATACAAACGCAGCTCTATAAAAGATTATTAAAAAAATATACAATTACAGTAATGCATCAATTATAATAGCTTAATAATATTTTAAAAATTTATTATTTGAGATGGTTAGCATGGTATATGAGCCAATGACGATATGTCATTGAAGAAGTTATATCAAACACTATAATCTAATAATAATATATATTTTTAAAAAATTTTTATAATTTTTTAAAGGTTTTTAAGATAATTTTTCTCATAAAAAAATCCACTAATAAATAAATACATAATATTGTTTAAGTGTTTGTCTACCGTGTTTAGTTTCAATTATGCACCAAACACTCACTGTTTGAGTGACTTTCCACTGGACTGTCCGGTGGCCGTTGGCATCACGATCTATCAAAAATGTTTTAGAAAAAAGAATAATTGTAAACTGTAATTGGTTTCCTCCTTTTTGAGAGGAAAGTAGTTGGAATTTTAATGACAGTAGAATCTATTTAAAGTCTTTGATGGCCGGCAAGGGCAGTTTCTTTGTCAGATTAGTCCTCCTTGTATTAACACAAAGTCAAACTTCTTTTTAAATATTATATGTATACTTTTTTGGCAAAATTTCTCATTTATCTCGCAGTTAATGTAATCCATAATTATTATATTAAATATTAAATTATGTTATAAAATTTACTTCTTCTATCATTTTACAATGAGATGAAAGAAGAATATGTTTTTTTAAAAAAAGAAATTGAATAAACTAGTTTTTGACTTAAATAAGGGCATCAAATCACATAAAGGTTGTTTGAGGATTTTTATTTATTCATTAATTTTTAACTTATTTATCACAAAATGATTTATTTGCCTTCTTTGTAATCTGACAAGGAGAATTGTTAGTAACACGCAAAATATAATAATAATAAAAAAAGAAATATGTTAAGTGATTGAATAAACAAAATGCACAACCAATCAAGGAATAGTGGAAGGTGGAAGTCAAGGTTACACTTGAGTGGATTAGTTAAGCAAGGCTAATCACTAAGTTAGATACTAACTAAAGAAAAATTTAATAATATCAGAGAGGAAGAAAGAATAATAACAGGTGGGCATCATAATTAATTGGGGAAATAAATAATTTGGACTTGGGAAGGATGCATGAGTTTTTGGGGTCTTCTTAAAATGGTGATTGGTATCTTCAAATCAGGTCCCACTCAACTAGCACACCTTTGTTTCATGATCGAAGAAACTTTTGCTTGTCTTCAGTGTTCTTTATGTGCTTGGTCAATTGGTGGCTCAACTAATCAGAGTTTGCCGTTGAATTGTATGTGACCTTAAAGTCCGGTCAAAAGAAGAAGAGGAAGTTTTCACAACAAACAGGAAATACTTTTTATATATATATATATATATATAAAAAGCCAATAAGTTAGAAGAACTAATGGGTAAACTTGGAAAATTTCTCAGGGCGCTATAAGGAATTTGCCATAGATTTTAAGTAGCACTACAACTCTACAAGAAAGAAAAAGAAACTTTTATGAAAGAAAAAGAGAGCTTTATGAGACGAGACAAAAAAGAAGCAAAATCAATGTCTTTGTAGGTTAATAATAGCAGTAAGAAAGTTTTGCTTGCAAGTGACAATGTCAATTCACAAAACACAATATAAATGGCAATCAATATGGGAAGAAAGTTTCATTCAGACGGGTAGCATTATTAAATGATAATAACAAGGGAAGAGACTTTCACACAGAGATAAGCATTAATTTTGGCCATCCTGATTCCTGTGCAATATATGTCCCAGATTAATACATACACACCTTGTTCAGCCAGAATCAACTTTCTGGTTTAGAAATTGACAACAGTTTGATCCTCTACTCAGATGACAATCAATATTACAATATTCAGAGATACACTCCAAATTATAAGTCAAGGAAGGAGCCTAATGTCACACAGACTATTAATTAAGAGTTGTTGGGATTGGATGTAAGAAAAGCTCAATCGCCGCTAGCACATCCCCTGCAACCACAGTGGACGCATTCTATAACCTTCTCCTCCCTCAAGTGTTTTGGAACCCTGCACACACATGTCGTCTGGAAGTTGTGATCTCGTGGTTGCATACAACGGAGGCAGCAAAGACGTTCATATCCAGACTGCACAAAGCCGAACAAAAAGCTCTTTAATACTAATGTAACTCCAAAAAAATGCAAGTAGACAGAGACAATATTCTGAATAAACTGGAAAAAAAATGTATAAGAGAACACATGACAATTGTTTATATTAATAACTGATGTGTGCTTCAGAATCAAGTAGCAGATTACATTCGGAAATGGCTGCTAGAAAAAGAATTTCTGTAAACTTGTACTGGTGTTACATATGGGTAATACAAATTGTCAGCATTATGCCAAAAGAATCTTCATGACTTATCTATCTGAGTCCAAGTAGAAAATTTTTGAAAGTCTTCAACATACGAGCAACAAGGGCTTGTGAAGAAAAAAGGTATGCTCAATCTCTTCATATACAAAGAGAAGACAATTTAAGAAAATAGTAAAACAATGTGCAAGTACCTAGGTGCACAGCATGATTATATGCAGCAAATGGGGAAAAAAATTTCTTACTAAAGCAACTCAAAAACTGCCCTAAAACCCATCGACACAACCAATAGTTGAATGCTGATACAGGAAAAACAAGACTAGCTCCAAAGAGCAACTGAAATAATTAGAACTCGCAAAAATTAGAAAACGAACTCCATAAAAAGACACAAGAAAGTTGAATAATTTTCTTATGTTTGGTTGTGGAAGAAATCAGTAACGAGAAAAACAGGATGCACAAGTTTCTCTGTTTCTTCCAAGATTATTCTGATTCATAATACAGAGAATATAAGAGAAATCTAAACAAGGTTTTTCTAAAGAATATCCTGATTATCTGGGTGTAACTCAGAGTAATCAATGACAACGAGTGAGGGCACCACCGCCTTCCAGTAACAAAGCAACCAGCCCAACTGGCACAGAGAAATTGTATATACACCATTATAAGCATGCAGTCTGGTACTGGAGCAGAATACCTATTCCCTGGTGTTACTCCAAACCCTAGCCAACAAGAGAAAGCGCTTTACAATAAATCTTCAACTGTTCCTCTCTCCAAAGATGCCAGAAAA
This sequence comes from Dioscorea cayenensis subsp. rotundata, assembly GCF_009730915.1. Lineage (NCBI taxonomy): Eukaryota > Viridiplantae > Streptophyta > Magnoliopsida > Dioscoreales > Dioscoreaceae > Dioscorea > Dioscorea cayenensis. The sequence goes on from NC_052475.1 coordinate 604,903, forward strand.
TCAGGGCTCACTAGAAGACATTTTGAGGCATAGATGTCTTCCTGCATGGTTAAATAATGCACAAACTCCAGCAGATCTATTTTCACATTTCCTACTTCCAGAAGCATTCTTAAAAGTTAAACAGTGGAATTTCTGGTTTTGGGGAGCAAGGCTAAAACCTTCAAAATAGGCCAAAAAATCTCCCAAATCCTTAGGTAGGCATTGTATTCAGGACTAGCTATATGAGATTTGAAGGAAATCTGAATCTGAAAATTACAGGGTTATTATAAAGCTTCCACTTCTTCTTGTTGTTCCAGCCCAAGCACACAGTGCTTATTTCCACTGAATAGTCAGGATGTATGACTTAAACCATTGCTGTGAAGGTTCAAAACTTCAAATAACTAGAGTGCCATTAAATAAAGACTTGATTCCAAGGAAAGCCTTATGTGTCACAATCTGAAATGGTATCACTTTGAATGCTATTGAGGAATAAATAGTTCTTATGGATTGACCAAAAAATAAAAAATAAAAAAAATTGCAGTTTTCATCACAATGTATGTGTTCGAGTTTAACAGAAACTATAGACAGATGACAATTGCGTAAAATATTTAGATAACAAGCGTGGATGTATGATCATCAAGGTTTCTGAACTACCAAAAAGATAAATATTGCACGAATTTAATAAATTTAGGGTTAGGGCAAAAACGAATCAACCAACCTTCTTCCACTTGGCGATCAGATTACGATCCGCATACCCTTGATCCAAGCAAAACTCATACAATTCCTTCGAAATCTCCTTCCTGCGGAAATAAAGATCGTAAATATACCGACTTTTCTGATGCGCGATCTTGAAAATAGGCCACAATGCTTCGCACTTCCTCTTCCCATCATGCGGATCGTTCTCAGCTACACATTAACAAAACCTAATCAGCAAAACAAGCATATGAGCCATCAAATAGAAACCAAAAGATCAGAACAAGCAAACCTTCTCTCATCTTAGCCTCGAGCTCGCGGAGAGTCGGCTCGATGAGTTCCCATCCTTCTGGGTACTTCACACGGCTCGTCTTCACCTTCGGCATCTCCTTCTCCTTCCCCTCAAATCAGCAGCAAAATCGAAGCTTGATGAAGCTCAAGAGATCTTGATTGAGAGAGATAGAGAGAGAATCCGCTAGGGTTTTCGGTCGGGCTCTGGAACTCGAGCTTCGGTCTTATATATTCCACTGACACCGTTCATCTCATCAATGGACGGTCCATATTAAATCGGGGTTTAATCCACCGGCTTCAATCTGGACCGTCCGTAATAATAGTTTAACGATCTCAACGAAGTGTTCCTCTTCCCCAAATTTCGCTCCCGGCTCTCCGTTCTCCCGAGCTCTCGATCTTCTCTCATGGCGGTGCTCTTGTAGGAGTACCCACCAACTAGCACGATGCCCTCGAAGGACCGAATTGCCTACTTCTACGACGGTATTTCCTTGCCAATCCCTTCTTTTTCTCCTTGTTATTCTTCAAAGTTCGAGTTCTTTCTTTCAGGGGATGTGGGGAGTGTGTACTTTGGACCGAATCATCCGATGAAGCCACACCGCCTTTGCATGACCCATCATCTTGTTCTTTCGTATGGGCTTCACAACAAGATGGAGATTTATGTGAGTTTGAACGCTTATTTTGTTTATTTTGTAGCATTATTTGTGCTTGATTCGTTCCCTTGCTCTCGGTTTTTGTAGCGGCCGCACAAGGCGTATCCGGTGGAGCTTGCGCAGTTCCATTCGCCGGATTATGTGGAGTTCTTGCATCGAATCACTCCTGACACGCAACACTTGTTTGCTAATGACCTCAAGCGATGTAAGTGCTTACTTCCTTCATCTGCTTCTCTTTATGCATCAAATCGTGTGCTAAAGCAAGCATTTTGGAAGAATTTATGAGGCTTGTTGCTAATGTGTACTTGACACCAATAGATAATCTTGGTGAAGACTGCCCTGTTTTTGATAATCTGTTTGAGTTCTGTCAGATGTATGCTGGCGGCACGATAGGTAAGCTTTGTTGGCTTTGGTGTAAGTGGAACAACAATGCATGAATTTTCTCAGCTGCCATTTGTTATATAGATGCTGCCAGAAGGTTGAACAATAAACTTTGTGATATTGCTGTAAATTGGGCTGGTGGTCTACATCACGCAAAGAAATGTGAGGCGTCCGGATTTTGCTATATCAACGACTTGGTATTGGGAATATTGGAGCTGCTTAAGCATCATGCTCGAGTGCTATACATTGATATTGATGTTCATCATGGGGATGGAGTTGAAGAAGCCTTCTACTTTACAGACAGGTAATGGCTGTAATAACTTATTCGACAGAAGTTTTAGATGTATATAGGAAACTATAGTTCTTACAGCTGAGATTTTTGTACGCTGAGCATCTCATTACTTTCCTTTTTATGATGGTACCACTTGTATTAATCTTTTATAGCCTCAATACCTCAGGGTAATGACAGTCAGTTTTCACAAGTTCGGTGACATGTTCTTTCCGGGAACTGGCGACGTTAAGGTAGTAAATTTCTCATTTCACAGTTGATGACATAAGGTTTTGGACTGATTTATTGTACATGTTTCATTCTGTAGTTTTTGTGGTAGACTGTACGTTTGATGCAAAGATCATTGATAAATGTTTTGTGTCTTACCTATTGAACCCATTTATAACCTCATTTGCATTGGTGTGGCAAATTTCTTTCTTTGGAATAAGTAGTCCTAGATTAGATCATTTGAATTACATGCAAGAACGTGACCAGGTTATTTAATAAAATTTAAAGTGCTAGTGGATCTTTTGTGGCCTCCAAATGGAGGCTCAAAATGCTGTGATGTCATCTTCTTCTCAACAGTATATATATATAAATGTATGCATATACATTCATATACTTGTTAGGTTTGCTGTAACTAATCATGATAGTGTTGCCTTTTTATTTTTGAAGGATATTGGTGAAAGAGAAGGAAAGTACTATGCGATCAATGTGCCACTTAAAGATGGCATAGATGATGCCTCCTTTATTCGACTTTTCAAGATAGTAAGTCGGGAACCTCTTGGGTGGTAAGATCAATGAATAATGCAACATTTATGTTTCTAATGATTTTAACTAAAGTTATTCCATCTTGTAGATCATTGCCAAGGTTGTTGAGACATATTTACCAAATGTTATAGTTCTTCAATGTGGAGCTGATTCTCTTGCTGGAGATCGCTTGGGTTGCTTCAATCTCTCCATAGATGGTGTTTATCCTACTAATGCCTGGCTGATATTATCAATATATTAATAGTTCCTTTTTTGAATATATACATTTAAGTTGTAGATAGCATCCTCCTTAGCTCACGTTATTAGTTTTTTAACTTTTATTGGTTGCCTTGATTGGGCTTATATTTACAGTTACCAGTATGATATCATTTCAGGGCATGCTGAATGTGTGAAGTTTGTGAAAAATTTCAAATTACCTTTGCTGGTATGTCTTCAAATCTGACCATTTTATTGGCATATGGTTGTTATTTAACTGACAACCCACTTGTTAGGTAACTGGTGGTGGTGGTTACACTAAGGAAAATGTAGCTCGTTGCTGGACTGTTGAAACTGGAGTTTTATTAGAGACAGAGCTTCCAAATGGTATAAATATGCATTTTCTTTCTCATAATTTGATTTGTACATGCAATCATCAATCAAGAGAGACTGCGAAACTGTATGAAACCCATATCTAACATCTTCTTTTTGACCACTTTTTAGTTAGAGCACTTCAGACAAACAAGTGATTCTAATTTGTGTGAGACAGCCCTGCTTTCCAATGTAATTGGTAGATGGATTGCTGTTTAAATATAAATTTAAATTCAAATAAGAAAGTGTCCTGTTGGAAGTATTTCAAAATACAAAGGGTTTGGAAATGCAGGATTTGGAAAAATGAGTTCAGGCTGAACTTCCAACTTTTATGCTTTAAGTGGGATTTTTAGATCCACTCTTCAGTTCCATCTTGATAATCAAACCATATATTTGAGTTGAGGTATAGATTCTGGGGTTCAAATTCTGGGAGAACAAAAGAGACCCTGAGTGGATATCATGGTGTGTTGTTTGAATGGGAAATAGCAACAAATCATTTTGTGGTAGCCTTTTGGACATGATCTTGTAGATGCCAATGGTGAAATGCTGACGCAATATGATTTGATAAGGCTTGTTCTTCATTTTCATGTTAACATTTGCATTTCCTTTTTATGAAGAAAGGCTTACCATTCACTTCATCTTAAACATATGTAGGGGCATTTTGCTTCCACTTTGGACAGTCTTATGACATCTTCCCTAAGCTTTTCTATGGACACCAGAGAAGTGGTTACCTCCAGGCAGTAAAGCTATTTTAGATCCTTAACACAATTTCATATTTCCACATACATGAAATAAACCTCTTAGTGGACTGTCATTTTTAACTGAAAGGCATCAACTCGAGTAAGGTTTTTTGTCATCTCATTTACACATAATATGTCCAAGATGTATGCATTAGTTTATTCTGCATGTTACAATTTGTGTTTTGGTTAATTGTTTCTATTTAGTTAATTCCTTTATGGTTCTACGACATACCCATCTTAATTTCAAATTTGTTAAATAGAATGCAACATCTTCTTGGGTAAGTTTTTGTGTATAAATATTTATGAATCAACATGAGACCACTTATTATTTATTGATTATGCTTTCATTACCTGGTTTCTAACACTACATTTATTCTGTCTTTCACAGAAATTCCTGACAATGAATATATTCAATATTTTGCTCCAGAATTTTCACTGAAGATTCAGAGTGGAAACTTGGTAAGGTGGTTGTTATAGTTTTGCAATCATATTCAACTGCCTGTTGTCACAGATCTTGATGTTACTGGTATCAGGTGTACCTCTCCCCTCTGAGTGAATAACAACTCTACGACGAGAACCCGATTTCAATATCGCTAATTGAACCTCTATTTATTCAACTCTCTCACACAGCTTTTATAATTGGCTCTTTAGCAACAATTTTCTTGGAATGTTTCAAACTTTTATCCTTTTAAAATCAATTTTGTAGGAGAACTTGAACAGTAAATCATACTTGAGCTCGATCAAAGTACAAGTTCTGGAAAGTCTTCGGTGCATACAGCATGCTCCAAGTGTTCAGATGCAAGAGGTAAGTTAATTGTGTTTATTATTTGGACTATTGCAGATCATTAGTGGCTTGACTTAACCTGTTTTTTTATATTCATGGCTTGTTTCTCACCTAATGGGAGACCTTGTGCATAGTTTTTGAGGGTCATAGATTTTCTTTCTGGTTGCACAACTTTTTAAATTTATTGTGAAAAAGGAATTTTATTTGCCATGCCCATGCCAAAGCACTTATGATTTACCTGCAGGTTCCCCCAGATTTTTATATTCCAGATTTTGATGAAGATGAGCAAGACCCTGATGAACGAGTAGACCGTAAGTGTTATATTTCAATAATAATACTTGAATATTTACGAATATTTGCTTTAAATATTTACTTGAAAGTTTGTAGAATCGAATCCCACATCAAAGAAAAGGGAAAAGGGTGCAGGTCCTTGAGATGGTTCAAAAGGACCTGCAGGTCTCTGCAATGCCCTCATTTTAAGATTTTTTGTTTTTTAAAAAATTAGTTTTGTTGAAATTACCACTCTATCCCAATGTTGTTTTCTCCTTTTCTTCCCCTCCTTCCCTGGCGACCTCCTGCACCTTGCCCAGCCATGGCGAGTGTGCATCAGGTCAGGCATGTCCGGTGAGCTCATGCAGGGCTAACGAGCTCACTTGCGGCATCATAATCCTTGCCCTCTGCATCACAACAACACAATGAACATAAACAACAGCAACAAGGTGATGGTAAGCCTGTGTCATCCTCATAATCCTCTCCCCATCCATGTCCTTAACCACCATGGGCAATAATGCTTCATGTGGCTGCTCAAAAGAAACACAAGCTCACACGGGCACAAAGCCATGAGTCTCAATTTCATCTCCATTGCCTCCATTCTCTCTGCCAGAGCCCCTGGGCATGCTCGTCCCAATCTTGGGGAGATTTGTGGGCTATGCTACCTCTGGAGTGTGCCGTCCTCTTCATCATCAAATAATTCGCCTTCAGAGTCATTTTAGCCACCGGGATTGATTCGCATGGTGGATAAGCTTGCCTTGGTGAGCTCACCGGGTCATGGCGAACTCATGCGTGACCTTGCAAGCTACATGCGAGTTCCCACAGACCCAAATGAGCTCACTAGGAGAGAAAGCATAGAGGCAAGTGTAAAATTATAATTTTTTTATTAAAAAAATATTCAATTAATTTAAAATATATGGATTGAATGCGAAAGTTTTTGTAATAAAATGGTTTTTTTGGTTTTAGAAAGTCATAGGTATTCTTGGGGTGTGTTTGGGAATGGGGAGGCACTTTGTGGTCATTCCTTGTTAAGAAAAAGGAATAAAACTTGGAAGAGCCATAACGAATCTGAAGGTCCTTGATATTTTGTTTTGTTATTGATTCTGTTTCCACTGCTTCTTCTTCTCCTCTAAATCATTCTTATTACTGTGACAAATTTCTTTTAAGATGGTACAGGAATTTTTTAAGCAAACTAACTTAACCTTTCTTTTCAGAGTTTTGATACTGTATTCTTCAATTTCCTAACAGCAGTGTTTCCTCCTTTTGTTAACTTGCTATGTCAGAGCATACCCAAGACAAGCAAATTCAGCGCGATGATGAATATTATGAAGGGGATAATGACAATGATCAAAACATGGACGATGGTCCCTAAACTGAAAACAATTTATGCAGGCACAAAATGCTGTGTTCACTGGAATATTATAGTATTTAGACTCAAGGTATGCCTTATAAACTTTCTTTCCAATCAATCATTCAGACTTATACTTTGCAGCTCCAAACTAAACTGCTTCATTGCTAGTATGATTGTAAACCTAGTTAGATGAGGCTCATAAAATCATGGGAGATGATGTCTGCAATTCTTTGACATTCCTTGGTTTTCGTGGTGCAGATGTTGTCAAAGCTCTTCACAATTGATCAATAGACTGATTAGTTATTATAGGTAAACCATTTTCAGACTGGCAGGAGCATTTTGGGAGAGGACAAAAGAAGTTCTCTGTTTCTTGTTCATGTTTGGAAGAAACTCTGTGCATACATACCTCTAAACAGTAATATAACATACATTGAAATGTTACAAGAACCATCAAACCCATTTAAAGAAATTCTTTAAACAATTGGGTGCAATGCTTGCTGTTTTCTTTTTTGTTCAATGTACCTGTGAATTTCCAGTCAATTCAAAGCTCCTTTCAATGATATGATAACAGATTAAGGTAATTATTTTTTCTGTCATCAGGGAATGAATGCAGGTTTGTGAATAATTCTGACCCTTTTGTCCTCATATAGGAAGCTTCAAAGTTTGTTTTGGTGCAAGCTAATAAGGCACTAATGTGATGATGAAAAAAAAAGTGATTATTTCTATTGTTTGATAAGCTAATCATCACTTGCTTGCACTCAAAACTCAGTTCATTCTCATCTTATCTTCTTCATTGATGAATATGAGAAATATCTTGGAGCCAAAAACCAAGTGAATTTGATTCTTTTGAAACTTGGGATATGAGACAACATCCGAAGTTCCTGAAGCCACAAATAGTGGTTAGATTTTTGCAAACTTTGTCCAAGCAAGATGTAACTATCCTGACAATGAGGAGAAAAACAAATGGCTTTTACAAGTTGGTTCTCATTGCATGATGAGAAACGTGACCATTTTATTTTAGATGGTGACATTGATAATTATAAAATTCAAAGTTATGGTTTTTATTTTTATTATTTTATTTTATTAATTAAATTCTATATTTCCATAATTATTTCCATAACAACGTTATAATGCATTGTTTAAAGAAATAAATTTTTTATTTATTTACCAAAAAAAAAAATAAACACTCCTTGGAGCCCCTTAAATGAGAAATAGGCGTATTTAGGCGCAGTAATAATTAGTTGATTTTATTAGAAATCGGCGTGCAAAGACGAGTCGTGGCAAAAAGAAGCCGAAATGAAAGGCTCCAAAAATAAAATAAATAATTAAATAAATATATAAATATTTTTTCTTAGAAAAAAAATATAATAATTTTTACATTATTCATGAAACGAAGGTTCTTTCATGCTCCACGTCTCTCTCTCTCTCTATTTAGGGGAGCACGAGGAACCAGAGCTCCCATCCAAATCGTCTGAAATTTAGGTTTTTTCTCGTCCCATTTGATCGCGGAGACACACGAAGCCCGAGGTGAGATTTCCCCTCCGATTGCGCCATCTGTTTGTGTTTTGATCTTGTACTAAGATTACCGTAAATAGATTCATTAGGGTTTTGTTATTTCTGGTTGTAAATGTGAGATTGCCATCCCGAATGTTCCATTTTTGAATCTTGGATTAAAGTTGTGGGTTTAATTCGCCAAGATGTGATTTTGATTGTAATTTTTTTTTGGGTATGATTTTTAACTTGGCAAAGCGAAATTTTTGGTTTTGATACGTTGATGAAGGTTTTAGTTTGACTCACTTGCATTGGTGCTTCTCTGCTCAGGTCTCTGGATTTTAGAAGACGAGGAACATTGATTGAGTGTTGTTAGATCTTTTGATTTAATTGATTTTTGTATCACGATGGTGATTTCGGAGGTAGCCCTGCATGTTTTTTCTGGGGCGGTGCCTGGCCCTCGTTGTGATCTTTTAAACAGCAATTTACACTTCAGAGTACCAAGAAGAATCAATGCTATTTGTAGAAAGAAGCAGTTTTCTAATTCATTCAATGGATCATCGCACAATCGCATGTGGATTTATGGAATGCCATCTGATGATCTGTCTTTGCAATGTCATTGCCAAAAGGCTGAGGGTGTTGCTGGTGTAACCAGTGATGGTGGAAATGGGGCCTGGTTTAAGGATCCTGGCACCACAGTAAACCAGATTATTAGTGACACGAATGGCCAGAAAATTCTTGGTGTTGAGGAGCTTCAGCAGTCAAACAATGGGAAACCAGATGTGGGTGATAGTACTATGTCAGCTTCAGATGTAGCAGCTAGTCATGCCGCACGTAAGAAAAAGGGTAGTTCTATTGAGGATGAAGCATGGCGCCTTTTGCGGGATTCTGTGGTTTATTATTGTGGTAGTCCTGTTGGAACCATTGCTGCGAATGACCCTGCTGATTCCAGTGTTTTGAACTATGATCAAGTCTTCATTCGTGACTTCATACCTTCTGGCATTGCTTTCCTTTTAAAGGGGGAATATGATATTGTACGGAACTTCATTCTTTACACTCTTCAGCTTCAGGTAAACTTTGATTTCTGTTGCTTGTGTATGTTTTAGAATTTCTGTTTTGTTTTGACAGCATGAATAGTTTATCTGCCTGAGAAGCAATGCGGGTAGTGGTTAGGCTCTGATAGAGGCCATGTGTACTGAGATTTGGAACCTGATGGATCTTGAGTAGTTCTACAGTTGCAATTGCTTCTAAATGCTACATTTCCCCTCCGTTTGCTTGATCTTTTGGACTGAAATAGTTTATATCTCATTGAGTTTATATTTTCGAGTGTAGGTAAAGGTTACTTTCGATGCCTGGTGCATGCTTGTGGTTCCTGCTGTAAATTTTAATTTACTATTTTTTTATTCTGACAGAGCTGGGAGAAAACAATGGACTGCCATAGTCCTGGTCAAGGATTGATGCCTGCCAGCTTCAAGGTGCGAACTGTTCCACTTGATGGAGATGAATCAGCAACTGAAGAGGTCTTGGATCCTGACTTTGGAGAGGCTGCAATTGGCCGTGTTGCACCAGTTGATTCAGGTGAATAAAATCCACTAGTTTATAAGGCTTTTCCAGGTGAGGGAAGCATGATGTTTTATGAGGTCTTCCTGGTAGAAGTATTTGTAATTTGATTCTTACGCTTAAGTTACATTTCACTGGGATGAGCTTTCATTATTTTGATCTTTGCTTTCTTGGCCTGCAGTAGGCCCTTAATTTTGCTCCACTTTTAGTTTTACTGTACACTGCAGGATTGTGGTGGATTTATACTGTTAAGGGCATATGGGAAATGTTCTGGGGATCTTTCAGTTCAAGAGCGAATTGATGTGCAGACAGGGATTAAGATGATTTTAAGGCTTTGTCTGGCTGATGGCTTTGATATGTTTCCAACATTACTTGTGACAGATGGTTCTTGCATGATTGATCGTCGCATGGGTATTCATGGCCACCCTCTGGAAATCCAAGTAATCCTCATTCTAGAATTGTTTGCTGACATCTATATGTTGTTTCTCCCTTGTGAACACTTTAGGCTTCAGTTGATCAATTCTTTAGATTTCATTTAAAAAGTCACCAAGACGGGCATTGTCTATGCTACTTTATTGTCGCTTTTGGTTTTGCATAAATTAATTGAGCATCAGTAGGATTTGATTGGCTGTGAGTTGTCTCCATTAAAATGTGTATTTTTTTTCCCTTAAATAACAGCAAACTGTCATATAGTAAGTGATTTAAGAATCCTTAAATGAGTTAAAGCCCTGATGGAGCTTTTTACATTTTGCAGGCATTGTTTTATTCTGCTCTTCTATGTGCACGTGAAATGCTTGCTCCAGAGGATGGATCAGCCGATCTTATACGGGCACTGAATAACAGGTTAATAGCATTATCGTTTCATATTAGGGAGTATTACTGGGTCGACATGAGAAAATTGAATGAGATCTATCGATACAAAACAGAGGAGTATTCATATGATGCTGTGAACAAGTTCAATATCTACCCAGATCAGATTTCTCCATGGCTAGTTGAGTGGATGCCTAACAAAGGAGGTTATCTTATTGGTAATCTGCAGCCTGCTCACATGGATTTCCGTTTTTTTACTCTGGGAAATCTTTGGTCTGTTGTGAGCAGTTTGGCAACAACAAATCAATCTCATGCTATTTTGGATCTCATAGAGGCTAAGTGGTCTGATTTAGTGTCAGACATGCCTTTCAAGATTTGCTATCCTGCTCTTGAGGGTCAGGAGTGGAAGATCATTACTGGCAGTGATCCTAAGAACACGTTAAGTTTCCGTCTCTATTCTAAAGTTTTAGTTTCTTTAGTAATTCATCTTATCTATTATTGAACTTCCCTAGTCTTTGATTCTGGTGCAGGCCTTGGTCATACCACAATGGAGGTTCTTGGCCAACACTTCTCTGGCAGGTCAGCTTTGTTGTTTGCCTAAAATTATTTTATATGCTTTTTCCTGTTCCTCTATGATTCCATACGCAACGCCACATTTTTCATGGTTGTTGAGTTTTTTTTTTTAATATAAATATCTTTTAATCAAGGAATGTAAGATTTTTATCCCCATTTCTAGTCATCATTACTTTCCTACTGACTAAACATCTTTGGAAATGCTTGTGGATGTGTCTATGCACATGTGCAGCTTACGGTTGCTTGTATAAAGATGAATCGCCCAGAGATTGCTGCAAGAGCTATTGATGTTGCTGAGAAGCGGATAGCAGCAGATAAATGGCCGGAATATTATGACACAAAGAAAGCACGGTTCATCGGTAAACAGGCTCATCTCTACCAGACATGGTCCATTGCAGGTTACCTTGTGGCAAAGCAGTTGCTTGCCAATCCTGACGCTGCTAACATTCTATGGAATGAGGAGGATGTGGAGATCATCAACGCCTTGAATCTCATGGTGGACTCTTCCAACCCACGCAGCAAACGAGGTCGAAAAATTTTAAAGAAGACCTACATCGTTTGAAAGATATCATTTAGTTCCCAGTTCAATGTAAATATTCTGATCAAGACGCTGGTGTATTTGTTGTTTTACCTGGGGCTGTATATTTGTTCGCCTCTTGTTTAGTTATTTCCATTTGTTATATCTTGGATATCTGAACACAAGAATGTGCTTAAAATTGAATTCTTATATTGTTACCATCATCAATTAAAGTCAAAGACTTTGTTGATTTGGTGTGTGTTCCTATTGCCACAAAAAATGTGATATTTCAAGTGATACATTAGGAACATTTGAATTTGATCACAGAATTAAAACTGAGCTCCTGTGTTTCTTCTTTTGGGAGTCATATCCAAGTAAATTAAAGGGATACCCAGACATTGCTGTATTGCACATCATCTATAACCCGTAGATTATCAATTACAATGATATAGCTCAACACATACATACATACATAAAAGGCACAAGAGTAAACCAGACGATTATGAAGAAACCAGAGAAGACTGTTACAAGAAAAGGGCTTCATCTTAGAAAAGCTCAAACTCGACATCCTCTCCACTCAGCCCAAAATCAAGACACCTACTCTCCTTTTTCTTTCGCACCCTCACCGGAGTCCTCGGATCATGGAATTTCGGTGTCTCAGGTGGCGCACTAGATCGGATCAATGCCCAGTTAAGGCCTTCGAAAAATGGATGTTGCTTTATTTCAGCAGCACCTTTGACTGATCCCAGCCGCTCTGCAGGCTCCTTCACCAGTAGCCCCATGATCAAATCCTTGGCATTACCACTCACAGCGGGGCTCTCGGGGAACACCAAGCTTTGAGAAACCACGTTGGCCAGCGTCTCGTCATTTCCGGACCCCTTGAAAGGTGTCCTTCCAAACAGAAGCTCATATAGGAATATGCCATACGTCCACCAGTCTACAGCACTCCCATGTCCATCCCCTTTGATGATCTCAGGGGCTAGGTATTCATGAGTGCCAACAAAAGAGTTTGACCGAGCATCCGTAGGCTCGACAACTAACTGGAGAGACGGGCTGACCTGTATGGTTCGGTCAGATTTAGGCTTCCATGTCTTGGATTTCGTTGAAGAAACTATAGGAGTTGTGAAGCATGATGTCTGAACCCATGATGGCTCCATGCAAAGAGGGCTGATGCAGCTGGACTCAGAACATGGTCCTGATAGCTTCTTCAATGATTCTTGTGCACCAACTGATGAGGATCTGAGCAGCGTAGGATTTACTGTGCACCTGAGAGACAGATCAAAGTCGGAGAGCATAATGTGACCATCTTCTCGAACTAGAATGTTCTCAGGTTTAAGATCACGGTAGATGACACCTAACATATGCAGATACTCCAGTGCAAGCAGGACTTCTGCAACATAAAACCTGCAAAAAATGATTTCACACATTCATTCAGAGGTGGTGAGAGGGAAAACAAACAATGTAAATGCAGAAAAACGATGAGGCTCGCAAATTCTAAAACATATCTGATGATAATTGCTGCCACCAATTAAAAACTAGTGCATGATCTTCTTCCCAGTTATATGAATATTCAACTCAATCCAGAATCTGGGTTAATAACATAGTAAAGGATTGATGCGTTTCTAAGTAGGGCACTTGCATCAAACACTATTCAAGCATGTATGGCTGAAAAGCTTTGTATCATACATCATTAAAATACTCAAAAGGGCAAAAAATATGTTAGCTGAACACATCATAACCTAGAAGGAAATTGCTGGTTGGTACTATGTCTAATTCAAGTAACTAGTGTCTGTTAGAGTCCACCTACCTCGCTGCAAATTCAGAGAAACTCCTGCCAGGTTGCTTTTGTCTGAGGACATGCAAATCACCACCTGGACAATATTCCATAACCAAGCATGAGAGATTATCTGATGTAAAATGAGCGTATAGAGTTGGAAGAAATGGATGATCCAGCATTTGCAGTATGTCTCTTTCAGTTTGAGATCTCAGCATCTTCTTTCTGCTCATCAAGAACTCATTATCCATGACTTTAAGTGCAAAGAAGCACTCTGAACCAATCAGCTCAGCAAGATAAACAGTCCCGATGTCTCCACAACCAAGTCTTCTGTGGAGCTTAAAGTTCTTAAGCCCTAAGTTTCCATGTTCCTCGATGACATTGTGAATAGCCATCCATTTCACATCCTTCGACATGTGAGGCCTGCTGCTGTGACTGCAATACCCACTCTGATTACTGTCATCACTAATGCTAGCGCTGCTGCTGCAATCAGCCATGCTACTTTTTGAACTTTGGGAACATTCTCCCTTTTCTCTTGACCCTGAAAATCCACTCATTTTCAAACTGACAGGTCTGCTTCCATCAGAAACTTCTGGACTAAAATCAAGTTTGCTTGCATCTTTATCCTTCTTTCCCATACTACCAGATTCAACACCATTGGCAATACCAGCTGAAGGCAAAGGAAGTTCCGCCTGGCACTTTGGTTTGGCTTTATTAGAAATTATAGCTTTATCACCTTCACAGCATATGCTGGAATTTTCTAGTGTGGAAACTGGTCCAGGCTTCCCTTTCTTTCTAGAAAGGACCTTCTTCCCAAATGTTGGCTTTAATGATCGTGGATTAGTATTAGTTTTGCCAGATTCTACCAAGATATGGGAAAGAGATAGAGAACCTTTGGGATGTGTCTTCTTTTTGAGATTTTCTACTTTAGCTGAACCCCGTGTTTTGCTCACAATTTTCTTAGACATGGAAACACTTGTGCCCCGTATACCGGTCTTTATAGCACCTGCAGCATTTGTATTCTGAGCATGAGATGATTCCTTTTTATCTGATGATTCAACGTCATTCACTTCACATATTTCAGATGCTTTTCCAGATGAATTTATAACAATTTTCTCAGGATAAAATGACACTTCCACAGTTCCTTTCTCCTCATTTACTGGAACATCAGATTCACTCCCTTGAACAACGACAGAAGAATAAAGCTTTGTGATCATCCCAGCTTCCGAGACACCAGATAAACCAATTGGTTTTGACATTCTCTTGATAGCAGCCATCTCTGAGGCTTGAGAAATACATAGTCTTCTCAGTGCCTGCTTTAATGTGACAGATTCAGATGCCCCTGTGCCAGATGCTTGACATGCACCAACTTTCATTGGCTTTTTCATCCTACTCTCTTGAAGCAAGTCCACTCCTGTCCGAGAAGGAGCCAAAACCCTTTTTGTAGTTTTGAGATCAATAGCTTCAATGAGCCGGCTGAGGTCATTTTCCACAGGATAAACATATGCCTTGCCATCTCTTTGAACCGCTTTTGGCTTAAACCCAGGCAAACAAGATCCATTAGAAGAATGAACCAGGTCTAAATCTTCATTTGCCTCAACAATCTCTGAAGTGCCACGAGATGAATTCATTTCTAAGGACGAATTCACCAGCCACCTTACTGGATTTACCACCACATCAAGTAAAGCTATAAAATGCCTAACCCACCTCTAAAACAAGACCATCATAAGGCAATGGATCACAAAAACACAAACAATGGAACCCCAAATTTCCTCTAGCATAATAGTTGATGGATTTGCAGTACCTGCATTCTACCAGATCAGCACCAACCATTCAAAATCCTGCAAAGCAATCACAACAGGTCAGCACAAACACACAATGAATCATTTCCATTAACACAGAATGCTTCATTTAAACTCAACAAGGAGATGCAACTGATGGATTTCACATGATAGTGATAGTTGGTGAGCCACTTTGATTTTTCTTGACACAAAAGCGTCACCAAAGTCACTAACTTTACTAATAAAACTGACATCAAAAACAAGAAAAGAAATTGTAAAAAGGAAAAACAAAACAAAATCAGTCTTGAATAAAAAAAAACAACCAATTAACAAAACATAGAACATGCTAACTAGATCAATGATGGTCCCCAACTTTATGCCAGATTTCATGAGTTAAATACAAGAAAAAAGACATAAATTCCCTTAAAATAACATACTAAGAATCAAACACCTTCGCAAAACGATTCTCACAAACAAGCCAAGCACTGCATCAATCAACCAACTCAAAAGATTCAAACACTAAAAAAAAGAAAAACATATCAATAAAAATCACAAGAGAAAACATAAAAAATCATACTAAAATTCATAGAATCAAATGGCAAAACGATATAGAATCGATACCGGAGAAAAGGCGAGGATTGCGATCCTGATCGAAGACCGGGTCGATAGAAAAGATTAGGGTTCCAAGAACACTGCTTCCAGTTCCAAATATCGTGTAGTTCATTACTAGATGGGGGACCCGCCATGTTTATATATTGTTTTAAATTGGGTTTGAACTTGATGATAAATTACAAAAGTACCATCAATTAAGAGGATCATGTATTAAGACCCAAATGGTCAGTCATTACTTGGGACCCCACCAAACTTTCTCTCAAATTGGGTTTGAATGTTGAGGTGAATTACAAATATGCCATTAGTTAAGATGATCATGTAGTTCATGGAGTGGGCGCTCATGTCAAGGCTCAAGAGTAGATAACTATTTGTGATCTTGTGGTCCAATGTAAAGATGAGTTTAAACCACTTTTAATCTCTTTAAATCATGTGTCATTGTTGTTGGTTTTTTTTTTTTCCATTTTGGCCTTAATTAAACAATAATGGTATTGATGTACAGTAAAAAAAATACATAATGAAATACAGGTCATTAGATCATTCACTCCAGCAGTCCAAACTTCTTTTTGTTTTTGAGAAAAGTGGATAAATCATAAACTTATTAAACATCCAAACTCATTCACACTCCTAAAAAAAATTTTATAAAAGCATCGATACTCTCTCACCGCATACAGTCACCTTGTACAAGATTTTGGTCCCATGTTATTTTTTTCTTCATAATATTACGTGTCTGTCTCTTTCTATTTTTTTTTTTCTTTTTTTACGCATCCTGGAATTACGTTTCGCTATATATATATACATACATATGGTGGATTTGAAGTAGTCATTCATTTTATACTAGGCATTGGTTATAATTTTGATTAATAAAATTTAAATTTAAATAGAAGCTCCAGAGTCAAAAAGCTGCCTTGTGTACTTAGATTCACCTGCCTGCTATTGTGCTCCTCCCTCTTGCTAAAAAGAAAAAGAGAGATGGAACAGGGGGGAACAAGCACAAGCTTTATGTCTCCCTGGACAATACTTTTTACTTATTTATTTTCAGGGTGACAAATTCCCAAGTTTTCAGTTTTTGAATACTTTTGCCTCCAAGTTCTGATCTCCATAATTTCCTTTAGATAGGGTGGTTTTTTAAGTAAATCTATGAAAGAATAGGGGTTCAATGTGTTACCAAACTAGAAATAATTGAATAATGGCTGGTGCGGCAATATGATGTCTGCTCTATGTCCATGCTATGGGAGACTAATGAGAAAGACCATGCCAACTGAGATATTAAATATACCAAAATTAGCATAACAACAAGCCCTTGCCTTCCATTTTGACTTGAAAAAGGGGTGGGTGGCCATGCCTTAAGCTACAAGGTCTAAAAAGTGATGCTATTTTATATTAAAACTCTAGATAATAAATGATACATATTCTGGATTAAGAAAGGATATAAAGTACGCAATGAGATACAGTGGTATTCTTCTTGCATGTGCTTGTCACTAGCTCCTAAAAAGTGGTATTCCATCCTTTTCTTTTGTTTATAAAATTTACAGCAATTCATAATATATACACATAAAAACATCTTAGTGTCAACAGATATGAAGATTTTTATAGCAAAACTATCACTTCAATACATAGGACCCAAAAAAAAGAAGGGAACAACTGATAGAAATCATTAAAGATGGTTAAAACTTGATTCAATTTGAAGGCAACTTCTGGCATGTTGGGTTGGACCCACAAACAGATAAGACATCTGGAGAATTATAAACAGGCATAACAGAAAAATAAATAAATAAATGATATAAAGGATAAGGCATTACAGATTAATCTGAGCTTCAATTCATTGCCTTAAGATATTTTCTTGATTTATTTTCCACCTTGTTCTCTTTGCATTTCCTAGCTGTTCTTTAGATAAATGAAAGATAATATCAAATGAAAAGAAAGACAAATTTATGCGCTCACTTTAATATGATTCAAAACATAATGTACTCATTACAAAGACATTCATCTTTTGATATAGCAATCATTCATACTGTTGTTTCCTGAACTTGGTTTGCCAGAAAGGCTGCTGTCTGAAATGATTGAGAGACAGACTCAGGTTAGATCAACCTAGTGTTACACAAATATAGACTCAAAAAGAGTAATGTAGGCCAAACAATTGTCAACAACACATGTATATTAAATAGAAATAGATAAGAGTTCACAGAAGTTTTCAGATGGGGTTATCAGAGAGGCCTCAATCAACAACAGTCATGAGGTAGCATGTGCAATTAAAAGAATTGCCCCATCTGATTAAACACATCAAAGATAGACATCAAACTTTGAGATTATAATGATAATGAACTTTCAAGAGCAGACAAATTAAATAATAATAATAAAAAGAAGAAATATCTGAGAGATTGATGTATTCTTGGCATGATATACTGAGTCAAAGTTTCAGGTTCCACAGCTTCACAGGGAAAAGTTCTCCAATCTCCAGCAGCTTCTTCCTGACTTCAGTAATCCTTTTTCTTTTCTTTGTTTTTCTTTTCCAGTTTAGTAGGATGATCATTGTGAATCAACCTGTTAAACAGACTGATCTCTAATCAAAGATAAGAGGTATAGTTACTGATGAATTATTTCAACAACAATTGATTCCAAAGCACAGTATCTGAAAAATCACAATAAATAACAAGCATAGCACAAATGATAGTAGATAGGCTGTACAATTTATCTGCAGCTATTGGAGGTCAGCCATTGCCAAAAGTCTGAAAAATCTCAATAAAATTTCTCAGCACCCATTCATTTATCAGACAACACTTTTAATCAGCTCCGGCATATCATTTGGACAAGCCTATGCTGAGCACTAGTTGTGAGCCTCACCAACCTCTTGTGTAAAGCCCTATATTCTTTGCTGTAAATTGTCAAAAATTCAAAAGCGGTTTCCCATACTTTAATCGACTTTTACAATCAGAAGGTTTTATCTCCATAATGATTGACCTCCAACATTATCATCATCACTGGGATACCCATACCTTTTTCGTGTTTGTGATTGCATGCGAGAGAACAAGAGAGAAGTGGAACTCAAATACTGACATACTGTTAGTAATAAAAAACACTTCATAGCTATTCACCAGGGCTATCAATGCTGGCCCTTTCACAAGTATGCAGGATCCAATTAATGTCACAAGTAAAAAGTGAAACTCTGCAATATACATGGATCTGTCCAGATAGAGTTGTTGAAGCCTTCACTATCAATTTAGTTGAATCATGCGGCCATCTCATTAAAATTCAGGGGATGACCAGAAAGGGACTAGTCCAATCTCACTCTACAGCAGGTACAAGATATCCCCTCTGCATCTATCGATGCCATTATAAAGAAATAAAAACCTGGATGTCAAAAAATGGAACTACAGTGATAATTCTAATGTAGGAATTTCTAGGACTCATAGCTCAATGGTTTCGTTTAACTTTCCATGCAAACGTATTATGACAATTTTCAAATCTCCTAAGAATGTGATCTAGTTCATGAATGGTCCCATAAGAAATCTACGTAGAAAAGGCAGAAATCCCTTCATCATAAATCAAAAACATCATCTCATGAAGAGGTCCGCACTTTGCTCAATCTAAAACAGAGCAAGAGAAGCACCAGCCACCAGGTCACACGGAGAAACCAACTTTTATTTTGAAATGCGCACACTGCCCCATAAGTCATTTAGTGGAACTAAACAATGGCCTAACATGTGAACAGGTTAAGGGAACATCCAGGACACACAAGATCGAGTCACAAGCAGTCACATACAGATTTTCTCAAATGAAAGTTAGCAAGCCATCTAGAGCATTATATACTTTAGAATTTCAATGACCAAAAATGCTAAAATGATGAACTGAACCTCAGGGCCCTGATTAAACTAGCAGTAAGCAAACAATTTTTACCTGAAAGTTTCTATTGGAGGAGATCTTAACCAAGGGAACTTTTACGAACTCTTTCACAACAATGTTCACTTAGATTAGCAAATAATCAAGATTCGATTCAAGTTTTACAAGTCAGGCAATTTACACCACAAACACTAGATTATCAGAATTTGGACATTATATGCCAATAAGAATTGAAACTGGAAGACAACACATCCAATCCATTCACTAACAACAAATTCAACATTAAACTTATAAAAAAAACAACGGGGCATATAGTGAGTTTTCAAGTAAAACATGTTTAACATCAGTTTAATTGCTCTAGGAACATAAAATATTCAAAAAGGAACATATGGAGACAGCATAAAAGAATTTCATTGGTTTTCTTTGTTTTGCTTCAACAAGTGATTTCACATACATATAAGTAAGACAGACAGACATCCATTACCTCTACCAAAAAGTTGAGATGCAAATATTAAAGCTACATAACTTATTAAATCAACATCCTATGACACAATGATTTTTCATATACCTGATGACTTTTAAGGGGGCCATCAGAACATGAGGGTTGGGGACGGCAGTTGTGCAGCTCCTTTCATTGGCTGACTATCCTAGCTTGTGGATTCAGCTTATCCAAGACCTCCAGTGGAGATGCAGTCTCATTCCTAATCCTCTTGATCTTAGGGCTAGCAAGTCCCTTATGAGTGAATCCATACAGCCTGAGCACCTGATTGTCAGCGAAATTGAAGGCCCTCTCCATGCTACTCAAGCACCTCTCCACTGGATAATCTCCATAGCTCCCACAAGGCTTGCAACCTACGAAATGCGTCACAAAAGGCCACCTTTCGTCACCGAGCCCTGGGTGATACTTGTCCATCATCTCTTCATACTTGTCTACAAGGCCAGCCCAATACCCGTGGAGATAGTAAGAATTCTCAATGAACACCTTATCGCCCCACTTCTCCTGCTGCGACAAGAGAAGGTAGATGAGCGCCGACTGGTCATCGGCCTCAAACGCCGGCCGGCCTTTGAGAGCTGCCGTGAGGATCCGGCCAGCCTCATCCCGAATCGGACCTTTGGGTCCCATCGGAGCCCAGGCATCAAGGAGGTCGAGCGACCATTGGCAGTTTCTCAACAAGAAACTTCCCGTGTTGAGCCCAATCCAGGAATGCTGATCGAAAATGAGATCCGGATAGCCATGGACGACCAGATTGTGGGAATTGTACTTTGAGAGCGGGATCTCAAAGGCCATGTCGGTGAAGAGCGCATCGCTGTCCATCCACCAGATCCACTCGATCTCTGGATGGGAAATCATCAGACGCCGGATCAGCGGCAGTTTTGCCCAGTACCCGGCGAGCTCCTTGTCGAGATGCGCCATGTTATGCACAATCTCGATGCCGTGGAGACGACAGTAATCGATCTTGTTCTTCATTCCTTTGAGCAAGTAGTGGTCTCCAATCGCGTTGTCACAGGGATTGGGCGGGGATCCGGTGACGAGGAGCATCCGAGGCTTCCCGCCGGAGATCCGGGAAGGGAATCCCGGGTTACTCGCCAGCCACATGGCCCGCTTCTCATCCCAATCGGAGATCTTAGGGCCGAGGGTGTAGTTCTCAGCGCGGAGAACGGTTGAGTTAAGAGCAACGGTGGAGTTAGAGCCTCCAACGATCATCTCGTCATCAGGGTCGGAGTCGGAGCGGATCTCGCGGATGATCCGCTCAATATCTTCAATGACGCGAGTATCAGCGTCGGAAGGAGAGCCACCGAGGTTGCCGACGCCGATGGTGCCACGGAGTACGAGAATGGTGACGAGACCACAGAGAATGGTGATCTTAAGGTTGTTGAAAGTTTTCTGAAGCTGTCGGCCGCGGGGGATGCGGGATCGGGAGGTCGGGAGGCTACGAGAGGGCTTCAACCCCAAAGAATCGTGCGCCATCGCCGATACTGCTCACCGCTTACGGGGAGGGAAGACGAGGAGGAGGAGGAGGGGCTTCGATTCCGGCCTTTGTATCTAGAGTTGCGCCGCCTGGCCTTGAGAATGAATGCTGATGGGGTTACGCGCGCGAGAACGCGATGTTGGGGCTTATGATGTCGACTTTAAGATTCGAAACCCCGAAAAACGCGGTACTAATGAGCTGGATCCATCCGCCCATGTCTGGAACCCGTTCACTTGACTTGGGTGAGTTACCTTTCTTTTATTATAAAATATAAACTTTTTCCGGATCTACCTCTGATTGCTTCGCACGTCATGTCTAAAATCCAATTATTTATAAAAAAACAACAATAATTTAAATTTTTAAATAAATACAAGAGCCAACAAGTTACATTCATCTCTCTGGATCCCACCTAAAATTATAACAACTATTACATGAAATTGATTTATATAACAATAGCCTTACCGTCCAGAGACTAGACCTGAGTTTAAACAATCGGGATTCTCTTAGCGCGCCACATGACCCAACCTCTAACATGCCGGCCCCATTCGCTTTATACCCTCCAGAATTCCAGGCAGCCTATAAATACAATCATCCCAAGCTCGATCGCAGCCATGGCTAACAACATCCTTAATTGATGCATGACCCAACAAGCATTAGTTTCCGGTCTTCTAATCGATCTTGATCCTCCTCCTCCTTGAGCACCACAACAAAATCCACCGGCTCATATATATATATATATATATATATATATATGTATATATAGCGTCTTAATCCATGCCGATCACATCATGCTTAGTTTTTTTTTCCTAATTTTAGAACTATAGAATACACTGATTTTAGCCTATTATATTATAACACGTATCTGATGTGATGTTATTATATTTTTTTTATTGTGATTTTGGACACTTGTTAAGTACATGCGTGAGTTACACCCCCTGCTCACATTATCACTGACCATGCAGAACCCATAAACTCTCCTCCTCGTCGTGCATCATTCGGTCTCATGCCTTCACTCCAAGTGCGCATGCATCTCGTGGAGCGCCAGAGCTCTAGTTCATGGCCGAGCTTGTCGACCTTCATTCGTAGCCACATAATTACGAGTACTTGGCCCCAGAGATTTTGTCTCCAGTGACTGAGCTTGTCACTCCATTCAAGGGAACTGAAAACGGACCAACTTTAACCAAGTGCCTTGGAGTTCCCATATATAGGAGCCATTGGTCCCCATCGCTCATAAAAGGACTAATTGCTGGGTTTTAGGCTTTTAGCCAAGGACCAGACTAAGCGGTTGGGTTCCACGGCTATGAAACGCCAAAGCCTTCTTTTGCTCTTTCTAAGTCAACTGGCCTTTGCTTAGATGTGCTACCCTGACGTACATGCCACCTGCATTTAGCGTCAGTCCCAATCTCGATGTGTCGGATGATCACACCTTAGCTCATGATATTAGTGACGGTGACCACTTCATGGTGTACTATTTTCTCTAAAAATATAAGATAAAGCTTTATATAAAGTGTAATTTATGTGAAGTCTTCTTCTCGTGAAAATAATTCCTCTCGTGCATGCTTGAATTGTTTTAAATTAAACAAAACAGACTATCCAATTAAAATTTTAGTCCATTTTTAGAATTAAAGTATTTACTTACCATCTACTCGCAAAAGGACCCATAGTACTATAATTGGCGGCTAATTGATTAAAATATTATAAATTTTTTTAATTATTTTTCTAAATTACGTCATTTCCGTAATTATTTACTTAAAATGAACATTTTATATTTTTTTATTATTTTTTTAAAAATTAATGGTCCCCATTGTATTTTTTTCATTATTTTATTAATATTAAGTTTTTATTTTTTAAAAAACTGTGGGTCCGGGTAGTTTTTTAAATTAGAAAAAATTTACATATGAGCCATTATAATTTTTATTAATTTTTTTTTATAATTTATTTTTTCTCACTTCTACTATGTTATTTCTACTTTCACTAATTATAACCCACTATTAATGATTTAAATAAATAATTTTAATATTTTTTCATAATAAGATAAATTATTGGAATGAGTATGATGGCGTACTTACTCCCATTTACGTAGAGTCGTTTGGATGAAATTGATCTTAGTCATCCATTTGTTAGTGGAGGCTATATAAACCTCCAAGTTCCTTTTCTAAAACACATAAGTATTTTTATAAGAAAAAAAATTATCAATATAGAAAAGCTTTCTTTAAAAAAATTTTCATTGTAGTTTTTTTATTTTCTTGCAAAGTTATTTTATTTTTTTTAAAATTAAATCTAGCAAAATTTATATTTTTGTCATAGTGAACAAAGGAGACAACCTTGGGGGAGAGGAATCATCGACTAAGGGCCACAGGGACTCTTGACGAAAGAACAAGCTTCCACTAAGGTTGTTTGTAGTGAAAGTAAAAATAACATAGTAGAAAGTAAAAAAATATATAAATTATAAGAAAAATTAATGAAAATTATAAGGGCTTGGATATAAATTTTTTTAAATTTAAAAAACCAATAATTTTTTTTAATTTAAAAAACCAATAGGACCCACAGTTTTTTTAAAAAAATAAGAAATTAACATTAAAAAAATAATGTGGCCTCTGTAATTAAAAAAAATTAAATATTTAAAAAAATATAGTGGAACCGTTAATTAAAAAAATAAAAAAATATAAAATGCGTATTTCCAAAAATACGTAATTTGAGAAATAATTAAAAAAATTGCAATATTTTAATCAATTAGCCACAATTGGCTTACTCATGATAGGCATTTTAAGATCTTGGTGTTGGGATAAACTTGACAATTTTTCTATCAAATCCTTCTACAATTTTTTGAATGACCGTGCCTTGAGATGGCCTCTCGGCAAAATACTTTGGAAAAGGAGAATGTTTTCTAAAAATAAATATTTTCTTTTGGCTTGTCTCAGACAAGAAGATTATAATTTTAGGATATTTTTGGCAAAAGTGTGGATTCAGTAGAATTTCAACGACTACTTGCATACTATGCCATACAACAATAGAAAACTGGGGATCACATATTTCTCAATTGCCCTTTCACCTTTAGTATTTGGGCTCATTAATGTGCTCTTTTTCAATGCCCTCACATTTCCTCTTCACCTTTCAAGGAGATGTGGGCCCCTTAGATGTACAATTGTGTCTTCACTCCTAAAGCCCATAGGGAAATATCCTTCTTCATGCGATTTGTTGGACTATCCGGATCCAAATTAATAATTACAATTTTTTTTTTATTTTTTGCAAAACATTAGCGCATCCTTCAATTATTTGTAAAATTGACTATATACTTATTACTTGGATAAATGTAACTATAAAAAAAGTTACATTTAAAGAGTCACTTCCAGCGATTAAGTGGAGTCTCAACTTTGTAAAATCTTTGCTTCCTACACCTAGAGAACATACCATTACCATCTCACAAAGTAACCTTCAGGATTCAGTCACCTAATAGCGTTTACATGCAGTATTTGTACTCCCGGTATAATCCTCCTACGTCTCATCTCTAGTAGACATGATTTTTTTTTTCTTTGCACTATTTTTTTTCTTTGTTTTTGCATTTGTTAATTTTGTGTAGTCTTTTTTAAATAAATTATAGTTTATTTATTTTTATATTATTTATTTATATATAAACGGGTCACTAACTTGGATTTTTTTTATTGATTTCATACATTTATTAAATTGTTTCCCCCACACACCCACCACAATAATTCTGAATATGATCAAAGCAATGACGAGAAGAAACGGTCAAGATCTGACGATTACGATAGGTACATAACACGTGGACGCGATTTAATTCTCTATATAAAGCAAAGATTCCTTACACACACTCAAAATAGTAGGTCAAGATTTTGGATAACATTTATTTATTTTAGAATACCGTCGTGGCAATTTTGTCATCAACGGAGAATAATCGGCATAGTCCACCACGTGGCAAAATCTTAATGGTCCAGTCACTTGTCCCTGATTAATCTAATGGCCGGCCATTGCCCATTGGCGGGCTTGTCCTATAATTATTAATTAATGGCCCTTTTTGCGCCACTTCACCAATCCCACCAAACTGTATTCCCATTCGTTGCGCTTGGTCGAGAAGCCGCCTTCTCGTTTTCTCTCTTCTCTGGAGATTAGGTTTTCTTCGATCGAGATCGTTCCATGGCGGAGAAGCACTTCAAGTACGTGATCCTCGGCGGCGGTGTCGCAGCTGTGAGCCTCTTTCTCTCATTTTCGCTTCCTGTGTTTCCTATCGGTTTCATTTCTCTTGATTTCCTCGCCGTGGTATCATCGGATCGGTCCTTTTTGGTCGAATTTATTGTGTGGGTTGATTTTGACCTTTTGTTGCTGATCTGATTCTTCCTTTTGCCTTGTTTTCGTTGGATCGCTCTCGTTTTTAGTTCTGATGGTTTGATTGTTTTTCTGTGAACCCGATTTTGGTAGGGTTTTCTTTTTGGTTAAAAAGGTTTGGTGGTAATTCTTGTTTGTTCTTTGAGTGCTTAATATTGAGGTTTATTTTTTACCATTGTTGGACAGGGATATGCTGCGAGGGAGTTTGCGAAACTTGGAGTGAATCCGGGAGAGCTTGCTGTTATTTCCAAGGAAGCGGTATGCATTTCTTGGCTTATTGTTACCTCTGTCTGATTATGTAGTGGTTGTTTTGATGGATTTAAAGGAGTTTATGTATTAAAGGAATCCTTGCATATTAAAGGCCAGTTCTTGAATTAAAGTGCTCATATAATGGAAATGAGATGGTTATATGTGCTTGTTTGGTTTGAGTGAGGTTGAACAAATGCATAGTGGTTTTTTTTTTATTATTATTATTGTTCTAGTTCTGGTTGTAGGTTTGTTTTTGGGCGAATTGTGAAATAATCATGTAATTTCATCTTGTGACAAAGTTTTCAATTTAGTTTTCTTATATGGTTTATTGTTTTTGAACAGAAGATATCATCTCTGATATTAACTGACTGCCCATTGAATTGTGTTACCGCTTAAAATCATATGCAACAAAAATTGTAGATATTTTAACACAACTTTGACTATCTTGTTCTTTTGTTGTTAGATCCAATTCTTTTTAACACAATTTATTAAATTGCATTCAAAGAAAAGTTTGTTTAGGTTCCTGGTAACTCTTATAATTTTTTGGTTGCCCAGACCTTTCCTATGACTATTTTGAGCTTTAACCAATCCTGATTTAATGGAACTGGCTTATAAGGTTTGTACCCCACAAATTTATTGTTTTAAGCTTTATCCAATCTAAATGGGATCACATTTAAGGATTTCTAGTTTTGCTTCTTTTTTCTTCGACACTATCTGTTAGTTTCACTGCTCCTATTTTAACCACTTGTTAATATTTTACTGATATTTTTGTCTATGTTTCAGGTTGCCCCATATGAGCGTCCAGCGCTAAGCAAGGGTTACCTTTTTCCACAGGGTAAGTGATGCAATTCCATGACATAACTGTGCATTCTTTTATATATTTACACACTATGCCATAGTTCGAGGCATTTTGTGTTTTGCTATGTGCATAATGCTACAATTTCTCTTGCATATGTATTCAAGTTTCAATTTAGATTCAGAGTAACTCTTGTTTTATAAAAGTGACCTCTGAAGACAAAATGATATATGATTATTTGAGAATTCTTTCTTTCCTTTTTTTTTTCCTAGTCAATTTCTAGACATCACTTAAAGACCTTTGACATTATTTGGATGAGAAATACTGCTTAGTGTGGTTCCATGTCCTTGTATTTTTGTTGTGGCAAAAATAGGTATTTATGCCTATAAAAATTTTTACTGATCAATCCTTACGATACTAATGCTAACGACAACATATTTCTAAGTTGCAGGGGCTGCAAGACTCCCAGGGTTTCATGTGTGTGTTGGCAGTGGTGGTGAGAGGCTGCCTCCTGAATGGTATACCCAACAAGGTGAACCTTATTTGAGAAATAAAATCAATTTCTTTTTTTAAGCTATTAGTTTCATATTCACCTGGCATTCTTGAGATATGTTTGTATTTTTGTTTAGAATTTGTTTGAGGCAAAGTAATTCAGGTTTCACTTAGAAATTATTTGTGGCAAGGTAAGATGGAGTATTGAATATCCCTAATATCTTCACTTGCATTGTGCTCCTGCAGGCATAGAGCTTGTACTCAGTACTGAAATTGTTAAAGCTGATATTGCATCAAAAAGCCTCACAAGCGCATCTGGTGACATCTTCACTTATGATGTTTTGATTGTTGCTACTGGTTCCACGGTACTTTGAAGATCTGTTTACTTTTTGTCCAGCTTTTAGAGTAGACTTTATTCAAGTGGATCAATTTGAAAATTTCTAATTTTAGGTTTTCCTGTGTGCACATTAATATTAGCTCAAATCAATATCATGTGAATTACACTGCTCTGGAATGGAAAAATTCATATTTATTATAATGATAAAGTATGACTTGATTCTATTTTATGTTTTGGTATGGTGCCACCAGTCCAAAGTGCATTATATGTAATTCTTGGCTCATTAAATTTTTTTAGCGATTAAAAAGTGCTGATTTTGCTATATAATTTTGATCAAATTTCATTATAGTAAATAATAGCTTACAGAGATTAACAATCCCGATCTTCAACATATCATTAGTTTTCAGATATTAACTTTGAGATGAATTTCTCTTCTCATTTTCTGACGTACATGGTACATTGCAGGTTATAAAGCTATCTGACTTTGGTGTTGAAGGAGCTAATGCCAATAACATTTTTTATCTGAGGGAGATTGATGATGCTGATAAACTTGTAGCGGCTATTCAGGCAAAGAAGAATGGGAAGGCAGTGATTGTAGGAGGAGGATATATTGGTCTTGAGCTTAGTGCGGTTTTGAAATTGAACGATTATGATATCACTATGGTGTACCCTGAGCCTTGGTGCAGTATGTTATACTTCTTTTTCTCTGAATTATGATTTTTAATTCATTTTGGATTTGTAACTTATTTTGTTATCTAGCTGAATTTGCGTTTCATCTTTTTTTTTTCTCTTTTTTTTTAAATAAGTTTCCTGACTTGTTCATCTCCCTTTTGCAGTGCCACGGCTGTTTACCTCTGGAATTGCTGCCTTCTATGAGGGATTTTATGCAAACAAGGGTATCAAAATAGTTAAGGGGACTGTGGCTGTTGGATTTGATTCTGATTCAAAGGGGGATGTAAGTTATAAAACTGAGAATATTCTCCAAACATAAATCGCTTTTGCTTCATTTTGACTTGCGGCTTGCATCAAGCAGGTGACAGCAGTAAAATTGAAGGATGGCAGAATCCTAGATGCTGACATTGTTGTGGTTGGTGTTGGTGGAAGACCTTTGACAACCCTCGTTAAAGGCCAACTTGTGGAGGAGAAAGGTGGAATTAAGGTCTGATAATGTTTACATTTTTCTATTTATTTATATATACCCATTGGCCAAACAACAGTAACTTGGTGAGATGAGTCCCGTTTCTTGTTGTTTGGAAAATTATAACTCAAAAGCATATCATAGCATTTCATATGTAAAGATTTCTTCTTGCCATTGGTTTCCAGACTGACGCTTTCTTCGAGACAAGCGTTCCTGGAGTTTATGCAGTGGGAGATGTGGCCACCTTCCCTCTGAAGTTGTATAATGAGTTGAGGAGGGTAGAGCATGTTGACCATGCCAGGAAATCTGCTGAGCAAGCTGTTAAGGTACTTCTTACTGAATAGTTAACGACGTTTTATTGTTTTTCGCTTTTGCTTCAATCAACTATTATACTCCATGTCTATCTCTATTCGACCTTGCCTGAACTTTTGTCTTCAATATTCAGGCAATCAAGGCAAAGGAAGGAGGCCAAACAATCGAGGAATATGACTATCTTCCATTCTTCTATTCACGCGCCTTCGATTTATCATGGCAGTTCTACGGGGATAATGTTGGTGATACTGTTCTTTTTGGTGACAATAATCCAGAATCTCCGAAACCCAAGTTTGGCTCTTACTGGGTCAAGGATGGGAAGGTGGTTGGAGCATTCCTGGAATCTGGTACGCCGGAAGAGAACAAGGCCATAGGCAAGGTGGCACGGGACCAACCACCAGTGGAAGACCTTGAACAACTAAAGAATGAAGGGCTTGCGTTTGCATCTAAGATCTAATTTACTGCTTGAAATCTTTAGTGAGAAGAAATATCGGTTAAGTTTATGCCTCTGCCCTGCTTTGCTTTGCGTAGATCCTATTTGTGATTCTGATTGTTTCTTTTTATCTGAAAAATTTGTGTATGTTGAAATTGGTCATAGCAAGTACATGAACTTTTGCCAGACCGGACTAATATTTAACAATTTTTTGTTTATAGAACTTCATTGTGATAAATAAATGATTTTGTTTTCCAGTTTTATAACCAATGGATGTCTTTAGTAAGTTAACTGACGCCGAGATGGCAAATGAAGTCAGACCTATCCACTGGCAGCAAGGGATATATCAGTGTTCTTTTCTTGTGATTTTATGAGAAATGTACTGATTAAGTTCTCTTGAAAGTTTGAAGGGGTTAAATAAGGCATGAGTCTGCCGGGCACTTGTTGTGGCATTGCTCC